>NW_009599526.1:0-2332 GCF_000690535.1 Cariama cristata | reverse complement strand
CACCAAGGATTGAAAACTTTACCATTTCACATATTACAAAGTACTAAGACAGATGGACATCATGATGAGCAGTGGAGTACACAGGTTTTTTTCTGAACCAGTTTGGGTTTTAAATCACTCTTTTTCAACCTGGAGAGCCAGAATAGAGCACACAACTCCAGATCAGTGCTGTCACTTTATTTACTTTCAGATGATGTTGAAATGTGTAACACAAATGTCAGAATCTTTCAAACAGCCCATTCAGTATCTGTCAACAGAAATATGTCCTTGGTTCAATGTGCCTATGTTTTCTAAAGCAAAAAAAAATGTCCAGAGTTTGGAAAAGTACAATGACAAGTTCTACAAGCCTTCAAGCTTAAAATACAAAATGAACTAGGACAAAGTTGTATTTATTTCTCTGTGAGAACTTTTGTCAACAAGTGCTGGCAAAGCAACATGTCTAGAAGTAGAAGGGACTCTCTAACACTGTCTCTGATAGTAAATAGAACACAGTGCCAAAGCACCTTCCCAGACTTTGGAGTTATATCTTCTACACTAAGAGTTGGGGGGGGGCGGCGCGGGGAAGTACTTCTGCAAGTAATTCTTGGGCATAGTTCAGGCTCAGCATGAGTGTAGACCATTCTCGGTGCACACTTGTGTGCACACCCCCTGTTTTAAGTGGAGGAAGACTTAACAGATTGCATGCAGGCTGTCCTGTGTCAGTTGGTTTCAGTGTCAGCAAATATCCTCTTAAGCAATTAATTAATTAGTTCAGATACAGTCTGTTCCATCACCAGGTAATTATCTGAAAACTAGAAAATGTTTGTTTCTTAGCATCTGGTAAATACTGTTATTAGAATATAGTGTATGAAGGAACATCTTGCAGAGCACCTGTTCTTAATGTCTTACAGCTCTTGAAAAAAAAACATTTAGATCTCCGTTCCAGAAAATCCATATTATTCAGTGTTTTTTTTTTTTCACTTTTCCAGCTTTGATGGAATACCACCAGTAACCTGGAAGTCAGCAGAAGATCAGTGAGTGTGGTGCTGGGTGGCAGTGCACTCTGAGCACCCTGACATCACCTTCCTGCCACAAACAAACTCTTGCTCCCGGCTCTGGAAACTGTCTTTTGAGGTATGCCCTGTAGAAGGAGGTGTGTTAAGTAGAACAATAGAAGGAGGAGAATTGTCCTTTTGGGATAGGTTTTCAAGTTCTCGAGGTTATGAAATACTGTACCCGAGGTCCACTCAATGAGGCTGAGGCATTTAGGAAAAGGTCTTGGTTAAACTCCTGATGCCACACTCAAGGAAACTGAACTACCACCCTACCAACATACAAGCTTGTTGGATTGTAATTTTAGATACAATAGTCAAGTAAGCAAAAAGTAAATCTAAGCATAGGATCATATCAAGACATCATTTAGTAGATAACTTAATGAACAATACAAAATCATATTGCCTGTCATTTTATGCCTTCCCTCTCCCCATTACAATTATTTTTTCTTGAGATCAAAAATTTCCTATCTTACTAAAACATTGACTCTCATGAAAACAGAACTCCTAACGAGCATGTCTTAACTGCCTACAGATTTTTTCCAATCAAAACACTACATATAAGACAGTACTATTACTGCTAAACCCAGAAAAATTAATTAGATTTTCTGCTTACTCTTTGTATGTTCCTGTTTCAGGATCTTCAGTCATAACATCATGCAGCCCTTCCACTGAAATGTTGATGATACCACAAAATTTATCTTGGATAACACTGGAAAAGAACAAAATTTATCTTGGATAACACTGGAAAAGAACAGGAAAGTGACTTAGCTAAAGGAACTAAAACAGGAAATTTGCTCAAAACTAACTGTAGAGCACATTTACTAAGCAGTATTTTCATTGCTTACTGCTTAGCTGAGCATGCTGTCAAGCAGCTAATTTGGTATTTTTTTAATTACACAAAGGCTTAAAAATATGCAAGTACCATTATTGTTAAATAGAATAAAACCTCATGTGCCACTGTTGAAAACCTAGAAATAATTGCAAATGGAATAAAAGAAAAAAATACATTAGCACAGGACTCAAGAACTGAATGGGTAAAGCATGCTCCTGCTAGCAGGGAGGCCAGAGAACTGGCTTCAATCCCTAACACATTTAACATATTTTCTCCCACCACTATTCAATGTAAAATCTACACGCAAACCATTGAGCAAAGAGCAGCTTGTAAAGATGTCTATAAGCTCTTCAAAAGGGATAGGCAAGGAAAGAGAGGCAGCGGAGTGGCTTTATATGTTAAAGAGTTTTTTAATTGTTCTGAACTTAACGGTAGTTATGATAAGGTCGAGTGCCTTTGGATAAAG
>NW_009599525.1:0-3143 GCF_000690535.1 Cariama cristata | reverse complement strand
GGTGACAAATGGGTGGAATACTTACCATTGCCAAGAACTTCAAAGTTCATAAGGAAAGACTTGCTATATATTTTTATATATATTTATGCATATAAATTAATGTTATTACAGAAAATCCATTTTATATTGTATTATAAACTACTTTTGCTACATCTAAAACTACATAGACTTTACTCTCTTTATAAATAATCTGCATTACTCTTCACGTGAATGTCACTTCAGATCCTAATGGATTTTCATTTGGTGGAACATTTTGGCACTGGCTCTGTTGTTGCAACATGTAAAAATATCATTTTGACAACGATCAAAATTCCTGTTAATGGCATAAATACAAACCCCATATACGTATCATCATGTATCATCTACAACAGTTAACTACATCTATAACACAGATAATACTAAAATGTAATTAGTATACTCCCTACAAGAGATAAAACATTTTTGTGTTATTTAAAACCACCAATTCTTAGCCCTTGTGGTAAAACACCAAAGTAAATCAGTAAGTTTCTGTCCTGTATGTAACAGCAGAACTTATACCAACTGAAAGACAGGGAAATTTTCAGTCACCCCTTATTTATTAAAAGCACACCAAGTACCATTGACTTTCTTGACCCATTTCTAAGCTGTAAGACTCAGGTATGCTCTTGAGTTTTTGATTCCAGGTGTGCACTCTGGCCATGGTCTGGCTTAACACAATCATAAGGGCATGCAGCAGAGGAACAAAACAGAGGTGTGTGCGCAGCAGCCCCAGCTCCTGAAGGTGCACAGGTTGGAAGAAAAGCCACAGTAGCTCTAGCCAGGTCTATAACCCAGTTGATCAGGAGACTAGGATGACAGAGACATCTTCTGCATAGTCTACATTCATCTAAAAGAAGAATACTTGTTCTACTGCCCACACATTAAAGATAACAATAAATTGGAATAACCAGACTTGTTGCCTCATGAAGAAATACTGACATAGGTGAAATCCAGAACGTGTATTTACGCTACTGGAATATTAAAATCACAAAGCACAAGACTAAGTGGGTACAAAGGGAAATGAATACACTATACAGAAAAAAACCCACAACATTATTTCTAAAGAGTTACTAACAGTTCATTGTATTTAGAGATCCTACATGATTAGAGATCAACACTCACAACAAAATGGGGCAGATATCTATATCAGACTAACAAACTGGATTAGAAAATAGATCCTGATGTTCCACAAAAAATATGAGGAAAGAGTAAAGGTGCCATCTAAGAGTACTTCATTCTAGTTTACGAAAGTTGAAGGTCTAAATGTGGTCAGTAGAAAAAGCATCTTTTATCAAATGCCCATGATTGTACTTGAACATTTTCTAATACCTTACGTGTGTTAAACAGTTGAACAACGATGTGCACTCCTATGATCAAGACCTGTCTCTATAAGAAACGTGCCACTAGACAGGTTGATTAAAGCAGGGAAAAAAAAACAAAGAACAGAGCCTAGATGAACAAGCAACCTGACCTCCTATATGAAGTTCCTAGCTAGACTTCAAATACACCTGGACCCCTACAAATTCTGGCAGCACAACTTAAAATGGAGTCCAGCCTGCAAGAAACAAGGTGACTTATTAACAGTTCGCAAACTCGTATTTATTTCTTATGGAGGAAAGAGTAGCAAGTATGACGAGGACAGGCTTCACAGCAAGGATTTACCAGCTTTGAAGCCATCTGAATCCACTAAAAACAAACAAAAAAGGAAGATAGCATAGTATCAATCTCACCTCTATATGTGCTTCCACTAAAGAAATGTGACAAATAGATGCAGAAATAAGAAGAATGTTAAGGTGAATTTAATGAAATAGTTTTTCTTCCATCAGCAAATAACAAATTCCTCACAAAGTTAAAAAAAAAATTCTCCAAACCACTGTTATTTTTCAATAGACTTTAGAAAATTGGGAAACACAAAAGACAAGGACAACACTAATGTTCCAAAATTTCAAAAGGGTAAATATCAACACAATGAGATAATGAAATGGCAAGTGCAAGTTTTAGTCAATGAATCTAATACAGACACAGAAGTAACGAGAAGAAATATGATTTCACAGAATACATCTTTTTGTAAGATTACAAGATTGTGGACAAAAGTAGTTGCTGCCTCTAACAATTTGCTGGAGATTTGTGACTTAACAATATCCATCACTGAGGAAAATAGCATTGTTTAGTAACAATAATCTAAATCTACTACAAATAGGCTAAATTAAAGATCTCTAAACTTACCTACAATATAGATGCATCACAGAAAATTGTTGCTAGTTCAATGCTGCTGATATTCATGAACACCCTAACAGAATAATGTAACAAAGTGGGTAACTAATAAAGTTTGCCTTTGTTTACTATTTCATCAACTTCTGGGCCATCTGCAATAACCAGAAAAAGCCAAATAATGCGAGCACAATCGTACAACATGCATTTTAATTGACAAGCAAGACTATGCATCTGAGAAAGACAATGCGATAGTTACAGAACGAGGGGCTGTACTCGCCAAAGTTACATCATCCTTGTCCGCAGCACTGGTGCTACTCTAAAATACTGTGGCTGGTTTTGTTGCCCATGTATCAGAAGCAAGGGTCTACTGAGCTTCACACTTGCAAGCAATGAAGACTGCTTGAAAAACTGTTTTGAAGTGACTGTTACTTTGGCTCTATTTGCATCGCATTTAAATTAACATCATCTGTGAAAATGATGGGTGACTAAGGTTAAATTCCAATTCTATGTCTCATGGGATTTTAAATAGGCAAATTCAGTAGGGGGTGGATAATAATTCACATGTATGGACAAAGAACCAGTCTGTTGTACATGCTTGGTGTTCTTCAAAGGTCCACTGTTGTGAGGCAGAGGGTTTTTGCTTAGTACAAGACTAATCAAGCTAAGTTTCAAGCCTCTGAGGAGTAATGACTATTATAAACATTACATCAGTCATGTGCATTACATTGGTTTCTCAGAGCAATATATACTGACCATGCTGTACAGCAATATACAGTAACAAATTACGAGTCAAAGAGAACTTGAGCATGAGGTTTTGGGGTTTCTGCACCACAACTTAAAAGGCGAGTACTCCTGACGGCCTGCGAGGCGCGGCCGCGGCGGGCAGCGCCCACAACCCGGACAAGGCTCAG
>NW_009599524.1:0-4415 GCF_000690535.1 Cariama cristata | reverse complement strand
CTACTCCTCCATGTCGGTTCCCTCATCCTCTTTGCAGCTATCATTCTTAACCAGTGTGTAACCAAGGGCAACGTAGCTCTGAATGAGCAGGGATAATTGTTCTCCCCAGCCATGACATAACAACACACTTGCCTTGAAGTGTCTAACTCTGTAAGCAGCTTCTTTGAGTGACAACTTTTTCCCCTCAAAATTCCCTCCTACTGCCAGTCCATCAACTGTGGGCCTCTCTCTACCAACCCTTGTACTCCTGATGAAAGAAGAGATGGCACCGACCTGTCACTTCCAGTTCAATAGCCATCTGATCACGCCATTTTCCTTCTGTTACACTGCAAATATATTTCCCTTTGTCAGAGACCTGCACGTTCTTCAGTTTTAGGTACAAGTTGCCTGTGCTCCACTGGCTGAGGCAGGGCTCTGTGCCTCCCCAGCTTTGCTCCTCTAGCCAGCTATCTTCGACTGCTTCATTACAGGAGATCTCCTTCGGTGTCCTGAAAGGCCGTAGAGCAACCCACCCAACCGTGGTGCTCCTGGGAAAAACAGTGCACGACAACTGGCAAGGCAGAATAACATTTTCCCCAATGATACTGATGATTGGGTTGTTGGGAGGAAGGGTGGTCTTTAAAGTCCCTTCCACTCAAACCGTTCTATGATTCTGGCAGCACCTGTGGCCCCACAGAGGACCCAGGCCGGAGCAGTCTGTTCCTGAAGGATGCACCCCGTGGAAAGGACCCATGCTGGAACAGTTCATGAAGAACTGCAGCCCATGGAAAGGACCCATGTTGGAGAATTTTGGGAAGGACTGTCTCCCATGGGAGGGACCCCACGCTGGAGCAGGTGAAGAGTGTGAGGAAGAAGGAGCTGCAGAGACAAGGCATTATGAACTGACCGCAACCCCCATTCCCTGTCCCCCTGCACTGCTTGGGGGGAGGAGGTAGAGAAGCTGAGAGTGAAGTTGAGCCTGGGAAGAAGGGAAGGGTCGGGGGAAGGAGTTTTCTAAGATTTGGTTTTATTTCTCATTATTCTACTCTGATTTGATTGGCAATAAATTAAATTAAGTTCCCCAAATCAAGTCTGTTTTGCCCATGACAGTAATTGGTGAGTGATCTCCCTGTCCTTATCTTGACCCACAAACCTTTTGTCATATTTTCTTCCCCTGTCCAGTTGAGGAGGATGAATGACAGAATGGCCAGGTGGGCACCTGGCAGCCAGCCAAAGTCAACCCACCCCACTACCTACGTGTAAGCATGAGTTTTACACTTCAGGTACAGACAGTAGACAATCGGATGTCATTCACTTGAAGACAGGCATCTATTGCCACTTGAGATGCCATGTCACATCTTCCCTCATCTTCAGCTGCTGCTCCAGGAAGGTGTGAGAATCCTGTAAATCCCACGCTCTGATAGCCCTGTGGGAGCTCAAAGTGCATTAGGCTTCCACATTTGGGCAGCTGAATGTCACTCTTGACTCCCATTCCTTAAGTCAAACTAACTTAACCAACTGCTTACATATAAGCAGTTGTTCCTGAGTTTTATCACATCCAGTACGTGATCTGTGTATTTCACCCTTATCACTTAACATCTCTTACAAGCAGACCTCCAGAAAGACTATTTGCATTTCATAGTTCACAATTTTATTGCTATTAATAGTTTCCTGGCTTGCATTTCATAGTTCACAATTTGATTGTTATTAATTGTTTTCTGACTTCGTATAAAATTTGAAATTTGCATTAACACTTTTCTCGGTAAACTGTTCCAATGGGTTTATTAGTCAGAAATGAATACACAACAAATGCAACAAATGCTGAAACAAATTCATGTTTGTTTAGGCCAGGTAAAATTGCAATATTTGACAGGTCTGGATATTTACAAATTTAGTTCTTAGTACAAGATGAATCCCTAAGAAGACTATTTCGTTCTTGACCATGGTTTTAAAAGCTGATCTTACTTTTTTTTCCTTCCCCTCTGCTTTCACATCCTCTGTGATTCACTATATTATTAATTTTTTAATCTCCTCATGGTCCCGTGGAAGGATGTCACAGAGAGGATAATGTGTTTTTAATGCTTACAGGGCGTACTCCCAACCATTTGTCATCAGAGCCTGGACTGAAGAATGGGTACAGACACCCAGAAAACTCCAAAGAGAGAGATGCGAGACAGCACTTTTCTTCAACATCAAAGAATGAAAGCCTGTCAAATTCCTGATCCAGGAAAACACCTACCACGCTGCAGGGCTTGCAATTTCTTACAACTTTCCCATCAGTTAAACTGTATTCTCCCTGAGAAAACTGCAGACTGAGTAAATTCCCCTTTGGGAAAGTATTCATGTTGTTGCTCCTCAGTGTATCTCTGACTTCCTTACAAAGCACACCCAGCTCCCACTCTGATTTGTCTCCCACCTCCACTTCCCAGTAATGTTTCTTTTCTGAAAACCCTTCAGTAGCTACCACCACTGCTTTGGGCAGGGTCTTTTTCTGGGTGGAGGACATGATGCTGTTTTTCTCCTTAATGGTGAGGCTGGGATGTTTGCAGTTCTCATCCAGAGTGATATTAACTTGAGAAAGGAAGGAAAAAGAAAAAAAAAGGTAAAAAAATACAAAGCACCAAGTTATTTTTGATTTTCAGGAAAATAAACAGTAATCTGAAAGGAAGTGAATAAAGGAGACAAATGATAAAATAAAAACAAAACAAAACTAAATACCCCAGTAATATACAATGTGCTTTTGTCAGACAAAATCTCAATAGCAGAAATAATATCCATCAGGGCATGCCTGTTCTCTGGCATCACTGTGCCTTTATTAGTTCATCTTTACTCTGACTGGGGGGATCCAGGATCTCTGGTCAGACCCATCTGGCAGCCTGACTTTTTGGAATAAAATGCAAAGCTGAATCTCTCAAAGTCACATAACATGCTAAAAGGTCCTAGTTGGTACAGAAACGATTTACGTCAGCTCGTGACACGAAGAACTGTTAGATGGGAGATACCTAAGAAAACCTGGATGCCTGTTTCAACCAGTGGGTTGCAAAATTTCACCAAATTCTGACAGCCTGCGATTTTTTCATAATACAGGGGACAGACTCTGGTACGTGCATGAAACAACATGCGGTTAATGGCAGGCGAGACTTGGCTTACCTGCATTGCTACGAGCTCTCCTGAACTCTGCAAGAAAAGAAACTAATGATTAATTAAAATTGCTGCAGAATGTTAGTATACCTAATTTCAGTACAGTACGGGGTGTGGGGGGGTGGTGTGTAGATTTGATAAAATTGGTTTTCAACTTTCAACTCACCCAGTTCATTTTGAAGTTTTTCTGAAAAGGACAGAAAGTTATATTATCCTCCAGGACCAGAATCATAGAAGTATAGAATCATTTAGTTTGGAAAGGACCTTTAAGATCATCAAGACCAACCCTAAACCTAGCACAGCCAAGTCCGCCACTAGACATGTCCCTAAGCACCACATCTACAATGTGCCATCATGCATGGCAAGGCTCTTCTGTAGGGTATCTGCACTAATAAGAATATTTCCAATGCTACATTACTGAAGTATGACCTGGCCTAGGACTCAGGAAAGGATGCTAGCTTAACTTTGGAGGGCTAGAGGTTATTTAAACCCAAGCTAGTCACCTGGGCTCTGTGTAGAGTCAGGAGAAAGACTGGCACATCTGAAAGTGTTTCTTCTCTGCTGTTGCAACCAGCTATCTGAAACTACTCTTGGATGCCTTCATCTCTCAATGAGGAAGCCAAGAATACTGCCTTAGCCTCAACGCCCAAAATTTAGATAAATAGGTGAGCTGCATCTCCTGTAGTTACATGCAGGAGCTATGGCCATGCTTCCAGAACCTGTGAGGTGACAAACAGGAGCTTCACATAGCCAAGATTTAAAATACATATAAAAGGTTTGGTTTTTTTTTTTTTCTTTGCTTTCAGAAAGAACAGTTTGTTAGTAGGAAGGGAAATATGTTTTCTACTCGGCTACAGCAAAAATCAGATCCTTAAAAGATTGAAATTGTGTTCCCTTGTTATTGAAACAGATGTTCTGGAGTCCAAGATTGTGTCAGAAGAAGATTTTTTTTTTTAGGGATAAACTAAGTCTCAGTGTGGAAGGGAATGCAGTGCTGTGACAACCCGCAAATGGTGGCACAGTTCAGTTCCAAAATGGTGTTTCTAATCACAAACAATTTAAATTCTTTTTAAAGATCAAAGTTAACTTAATACCCTTACCAATTTTGATCGATATATCCTGAATTTCTACAAGGAAACAAAAGTAAATTAAAAGTTAGGATGACTAAAGCAGGCCAGTTATGGTACACCCACTATGCATTTTGGAATACTAATATATAGGTTATCTGTATATAGAGAGGATTAATCTGTTTATTAATCTGTTTATATATCTGTTTATATATATTAATATATATA
>NW_009599523.1:0-4988 GCF_000690535.1 Cariama cristata | reverse complement strand
TTGCTGCATTCCCCTGGAATGCGGCGAATGGCTTGTAAATTAGAGTCCCTAATGAAACCGCACTGGTGTCCAACTGCAGCAATCATCTGGTTAAAATCAGGCAGTAATTCCACTAATTTTACTGCCCTTCTCCCAGCCCTCAACGCCTCATTTAGGAAAAAATGTTTATGTTCCCCTCAAAACACCTGCATTTTAACTCGGGTCCCCAAAGCAATTATTTTTATTTTATTTTTAAGACTTTCTGTTGTGAAAAGCAGCATCCCTCCCTTTTTTGAACTGAAGCACATGAATTGCCCTGGGATTCCCAATCTTCAGACAAGCTTAACTAGCACTGTTTTTCTTGCACACTTCACAGGCTTCACTATCCTATATATTTTCTGCCCACAGCTGCTGTCCAGAAGTGTTTAGGATATATATTTTTTTTCTCCCTCAGTAAATGATGAAATAAAACTACGTAGAGCTGTTTACATTGTGACTAAGGAAGTTAAGGTTGATGGAGGTGATAGTGACTGACACTTATCCAATTTCAGGCTTTCCAAAACGTCTGTGGTTCTTATCATGATTTAGTCTCTACTAGACCTTGTAGACATTAAACAACTAGAATGAGCACTATTCTCACTCAGAAAAAGAAACATTATATAGTGGATGCTGGAACACTACCATGATGTGCTGTGAGATCTTACCATCTGCTGTTCCATTAGAGTGAGTTATTCATTTTGTCTCCTTGGTTTCATGTTCATTTAAAGCTTTGATAGATTATGACTAAAGATCTCCTTCAAAAGTTGTAAGCAGATATCCCCAGCCCGTGATGATACCATTTCTTGAAACACGGGCATCCCAGACAAGGGAAACAGGATTCTCATAAACAGTCAAACATCTTCCTTTCTCTCCAGTCCTCACAACCCTGAAATATTTGGCCTGCCAGCAAATTCTGGGAGAAAATAAATAAATACAGGGGCCCATCCAGTCCCCAGCCATCTGCAAATATCTTCATTCATTTTACTGAATTGCTACAGTTCTTTTAATCAGAGCAAAGCTTTAGCCAGGCCAAGGAGTGACAGTGTTGAGGTATAGATCAACTGCTCAAGGCTCCTCGGTACAATAAAGCCATACCAGGCAGGTAAAATTTGGAGTAGGATCAAATTCTCACCCTGTTTCAACTTCGAGAATAAAGAATCAAGACTGTGCAAAATATTGTAGCTATCCATAAGACTGGCTTTTGCAGTTATAAATGGGTGGAATGGGAATTTTTCCATACTAAGCAAATTCCAGGGGGGACACTGATTTGTTGAAGCTAAAAATTAAGCTTTCACAGGCTAGCAAGGAAAATGATGGCCATGGTGATTTATGAAGCACCAGCTCATGACAGAGACAAAGCTGTGGCTTGAAGCATTCAACTCAAGTGTGGGACACCATCTCCCAGTTCCCACCTTCTTGCCTTCACACTAGTGTAGCGTGCTCTCGCCGTTAGCAAACTTGGAGTCAAACATGCCTAAAGAAGAAGGAAGAGGGAGCGTGGTTTGTTTTGGTTGCTTGGGCATTTGGAAAACAGCAAAACCTTTGATGTGCTCCTAATAGAAGAAGATATTCAAAAATTTAGATATTCAGAAATCTTTGCCCTCCCAACACCAGAAAACTGTTTTCTTCCTTGTTCTGCTGTTGTGTAGATAATGTAGTTATTCTGGGCACATGGCAAAATAATTAAGTGGGAAGACAGTGTGCTGATTGCAGCTATGGACTGAAGGAGACCCAGGGATCCAGCATCCTACAAGTATGCAGAGAAGCTCTGCCACCCCTTGGGAAGGGACCTTGCCCTTTTCTTACTGAGCTGAAGGGTAAGATCAGAAGCTGGTCATATCCAGCAAGGGCTGAAGCCCATGATGAGACGAAGGAAGCAGAGCAAACCTGACTCCTTGCCACACCTGGTCAGAAGAGGAGATTAAGGAAAAAGAGAAAGACCTATTGACAGCACCCAGAAACACTGTGCGGGGAGGAGGCAGTAGCTGAGGCAAACCAGCAAAAACAGGCTCATACTTAATCTCAAACTTCAAAGAAGAAAATTCCTCAGAGCTAATAGGTCCCAAATCAAAATATGGTCAGGTATGGAACATGTGGTCACCACAGCATCCTGGAGGCTGCGAGAGTGAAGGCTTACAAAAGCAACTGGGCTTCTGCCTCTTTTTTAAAAATATTTTTTGCTTGCCTGCTTTCTTTTAGCCTTTGTTTTGGCCTCACTGCATCTGAACTCCCTTGGACTTGATGGTGCAGGCCTACAGTTGAGCAGAATATACAAATGTAAACCCAATAATAAACGGGAATGAAGGAAGTATCATATTAGAGCACTGTATCACATTCAGTTTTAATTAAAATTATCACAAGCAGATTTATGTTCGGTATAACTTTTCCTGCTGTTTCCAGGTTGTATTTATCTTCTAATTTGATTGCTTTTCAGTGCCATTTATGAAAGCCGCCTCCCAACCAAAGATAATGCTGTATTTTAACACTTTAGCTGAGTTTGTATTTTCAACGAGCTTTCTGCTTTTCGAATTTTTACTCAATTTGACATCTTTCTGAGAGCTGGCAGAAACAACGTATAGCTTGATGGTTTTAAATGTGCAATCATTGGAAGGTAGGGAAGCAGCTTTTCTTCAGCTGACTCTTATTATGAACTCACTGCTGGGTCTGAGATTCCAAATCAGCAAAGAGCATCCCATTAAGGTCAAAAAGCCTGTTGAAGTGTGTGGTGTCTGTATGAGGAAAAGAGAAGGTAGGGGAGCTTCCTGGCTAAGGTGTTAAAGAAAACCCATACGAAGGTCTAGTCTTTAAATTTCTTTGGGGAATATAATTATTTTTCTTTTAATTTGAACAAAGTCAAAATTTCAAACTCCCGGTATGTCTTCCGATGTTCGGTAAAAATACACCAGAAGTGATAACTGTTCCCTTTTACCTCTGAGATTCATAGTTGATTGAGTCATTCATAATCTCCTAATTTCTATGTTTTCATTTCTTTCTGTCTTCAGGGATCTCTGGAAGCTAAATAAGAAAAAAGGTATTTTACTGGGAACTTTTTTGCAGTTTGACAGGTGAGAAGTAGAGAAAGAAACCACTTTTCGTAAGGAAATAGCACAGCTAAAATTAAAAGTAGGACTTGGCTCTTAACAACTCTAAATTACTAGACAATTTGAAACCCACATTTCACTGCTTGACTTCTTGCTTGGAGAAGTCAAACCAGAACCCCAAACACATCCATTCTCAAACCTTGGGAGATTTCACGTCCTGATCTGAGCTTTGTAACATGCTCCCATTTCTGATTAATGCATACCAAACCTACTCTGTTATAAAGTCAAATCAATGCCAAATGTGGTGGTGATTTTTTGATAGGGAATAAGTAACATCCACCAATATATTTAACGCAGGTCAGTAGTCAGCCTACAGTCATGACAGTCTTGAACTAGTGACCTAGAAATGAAAGACTCCTTAATCCCTTTACCAAATCCTAAACCACTCAATTCCTGCCCCACCTCAGCAACCAAGGTATTTTATAGATGTGCTGGAGGGTAATGTGTAAGCCAGCAGAGTGTAAATTAAAGAGGAAAAAAAGACTGTACTTGCAATAACATTGTAATTGTGGAATTTGAGAAAATAAGGGACTCAGGAGAGGTCTTCAGTTAGCTTGTCTCAAATTCAGTGCAAATTTATTCTGAGAATATTTTGGCACCTGCAAACAGCCCAAAACTTTTATAAGCGTCATAGCAGGGGAAAAGTGATGCAAGTGAAAGACTGCAGATAGACTCCGAAAAAGGTCTTGATTGTTCATCTGACCTGTTGGTTTCCTCTGTTGCTACATGAGTTTACTTTTATGACTGTCTAACTCCAATTACCATGATGACATTACGAAGTCACACTGGCATACAACTGAAGTGTTTAAGCAGATCCCTTGTTTCGGTTCTTCAGGGATAAAATTCATGCCTTGGAAAAGAAGAACAGCAGCCACAGCCCGTTCATCTCTTAAATCCTATGTTGTTTAATCTGGTATTTTCATCTTTGTCCTGGGATTGCCATGTGAAGAGATTCTCTTCTGCATTTTCTTAGTCCTTCTCATAGGTCCTGACAAGATGTACCATGAGAAAAGTATTCATTTCAGAAGCTGTTTCCTATAACATAACAGAACCTTAAAAAAAAGGAGTGGGTTTGAATTCTAATTGAATTCAAAGCTACACAGCACAGAGCAACAACAGCAAACTCTGTGCCTGTACAGTTGGAATTTTGCTGCCAAATGTGGTTAAACAGTTTTTCACTTTTCCCCAAAACATGAACATTGTCTAACTAGAAAAGTATTTCCATTTGTAGAAGGGACTTTTTTTCATTTTGTACATCTGCAGGCATAAAAGGACCATAATAGACCACAAATTAGATCCGGGAACTGAAACAAGCTCAGCTTGTAACTGAGACCACAGGTCTGTAAAAAAACCTACAGCATCAGTTTGGGGTGAGCTCTTTTTTTTCTTGTTTGTTTGTGTTTTTTTTTTTCTTTTATGGCAAAGCAAATGAAAACTCATTTTATATTCAAATATGACACCATCTGTTCCCTGAGTTAGAAAAACTGGGTGAACTGATCCAATATACATTGCGCTAGAAGGAGGGGAACAAATGCAGAAAATATCTCTTTCTGTCATCTCTCTCCTGTTTTGTGTCCCACTGTTCCATGACTTGACCACAAAGGACTTGCAGATGGCACATGAGTGGTTTTTATCCTCTATTTGATCTAGTCCCTCAATTCTTCTGGGCTAGAATTTTCCCTTTCCGGTGTGATCTGTTGTCTGTCTCCTCTTCCCTCCAACACAGCCTCTCCTAATGCTAATCTCCCTGAGGTGACAGAGACCGGATCATGTAGGACCTCTTACCAATGTCCTGTGGCATACTTAGTCTTAGAGTGGTGATGTAACAGAATCATAGAAACATTGAATCATTATGGTTGGAAGAGACCT
>NW_009599522.1:980-3828 GCF_000690535.1 Cariama cristata | reverse complement strand
AAAAAAGAGAGAAAGAGAGAGGGAGAAAATGAGGATTCAAAGCTTTTCTCCCACTGCCCGCCCTTCGCCTCCCGGGAGGAGCAGGCACCCACGCTACCGCCGTGGCCGTTTCTGTGAGAAAAGGAAGGAATTCGGTTATTTATTTTTTTTTGCAGTGATACTCGCCTGAATCCGGGACCCGGCTGGCGCTGGAGAACGAGCTGGGCATGGGGGAGAAGGGACCTGGGAGAAGAAACGATTTCCATTTTACTGCTTCCTTCTGATCATTCGTACAGCCTAACAATTTCTGAGGAGGAAGTCTCGGGAGAGGGAGAAAGAAGGGGTGTCAAGGAATTATATTTCTCTGTTTTGGGAAGTTTACACTGACTATTTCTGGTCTGCAGGGATCCGTGCGGGTACCACTGGGTGCTGCCCCCGCCCCGCACAGTGCATCCCTACAAACCCCCCCGCACACAGCCGCACGCCCGAGCCGCTGCCCTTTACTAAAATCCTCTCTTACTGTAAGGGTATTCGGTCTGGCATCCTCATCACCATATCAAAGGGCTCCCCTCCATCCCGGCCTCTTCGTTAATTTTTAATTAGGCGGGAAAGCTTTGGGAAGGGCAATCTTTAACGCAGCAGAGGACACGTAGATGGAAGCGGGGGTTTTAAATTCTATTTCTGTTTTGAACACGGATGCGAGCAAGGTGGTGCTGGCCGAGCTGCGACGCACTTCGGTGCCCCACGCGTGATTTGACAGAAATATCCCATCCCTACGCCCACCGAACTCCTGGGCAGAGGGGATAACCTTCCTAGGGGAATGAACCCGACGAAACTCAACTGTTTGGTCCTCATCCCCCAGCCCAAAAAGCCTCATCTCGGTGCTCCTGGATTTACCCACTGCTGCGGTGCCACAGAGAGGAGCCGAGTTTTCAGGACCTCCCCTCCACACCAGGGGTCAGATCCCCCACGCTGGAAAAAAAGTTGGGTTTTTTTTTTTCAGGGAGAGAGGGAGAAACCAAAATTAGAAGAGTGGAAATCTACTCTCCCCCCGAAAACCTCCTGTCCCAAAAGAGCAGAAATGGAAGCACCACCATCATACAGATCTATACGGTTAAATTTCAGAAAGTGTCCATTAATATCAATTTACTTCAATGAAAACTTTGGTTCTTCATGAAGTTGATGATTTATGATAAAATCAATTAAATTACGGCCACTTAGGGCCTGCGGTTTCTTCTCAGATTTCATTCGCCAACAGATCAAGCGCTTGGTAAAAAATTTCACGTTTAGCTGGAGGCGAGTAAAGATGATTCTGAAGCTGAGGAAATTTAATGCAAAGCAATTTTCAGAAGGAAAAAAGAAGAAAAAAATAGAAAAGACGCTTGCGTATCCGAGCTCCTGCTCTCCGCCAATATACCCGTTCGCCTCGGGAAATATCAGACACTGAGTCAAAACTTTTCCAGTTTCACAATGTATGAGGACATTTTTAGAACTGGCAACTTGTCCCGGGGACTGAGTTATTATCTCCCTCTGAAGGGGAAGGAACTAAAGGAGAAGAGAGAGCACAAATATATATATATTTAGAAAATCTTTCCAGGTTTAATTCGATTTCTCGGAGGGTTTTTTCCTCCATACAAATGATTTTCCTGTCTCGCTCTTAAAATACACATCGGGCGTTCACGGGAGGAGGATGGAGGGGGGATTTTTTTTTTTTTTTTTTTTTTTTTTTTTTTTTTTTTTTTTTTTTGAGCCAGAAATGAATAGCCCGAGTCCATAGAAAAGCACGCAGCCAATATTCCCACGCGAAATCTCTCCCTCCTGGCCGTTTCCCTTTCAATCCCACAAACTACATTTGCACGAAATGACCCATTTTCGAGGACACCTCCTCCCCCCCCCCGCAACCCAAACAAACCTTGAACCTTTTTAAAAGCCCGATATTTTCAGGCTCGGACTCCCCCAATAGCCACCGCTTTAATGCCAAATATTTAAGAGTCTCAGTCTTACCCATTTCGCTCAAATGCACTGGCCGGCTAAATGGAAAAGCAGCTCAACTAACCAGATGTTTGTTACTCACATCTGGCCACTACAGCCAGACCCGGGGAGGGAAAACCCGCTACGGACATAGACAGAGCTTGGGAAATCTTTTTTTTTCTAGAAGCCCTTGTAATTAGGGTCTGCTTCAAGTAAACAAAAAACTTTGTAGGGCCATAAATCACCATCACATACATTCTTCAGCTTAACACCCCGCTTTTCCAATGGGCTTTTGTAGTTTCTTTTTCAAACAAGAGCGAGGTGCTAAACCTTTAACAAATGTGTCCCGGACAAACTTCGCGGGGAAACACGCACTGGGAAAGGAGCGGTTTGCGGCCGGTCTCGGTTATGGACCCTGCGAGATAATTTTTAACTCTTCTTCAGCTTCCCCGATCCTGCTCCCGAGGCATCAGTCTTAATTTCTTACCAGGACAAAGTCAGCTATAGCTGACGGTGACCTGAAAGCTATAGTAAGAACAGAGATTGCTTTGCAGATGGGAGGAAAAAAGTATTCAGGAGGGAAGGGGGGCTGTGTTCTTTTTTTTTTTTTTTTTTTTTTTTTTTTTAACTTCTTACCTGTGATACTGTCCGACCCAGGACTTCAAGAAGAAGCAGCGAAGCCGGATCGGAGTGGTGAGAGTTCGCAACTGGAGCAGGCAAATTAAGGAGAAAAAACTACTTTATTGCACCCCGGTGGATCTTGCTGACAGCTTTCTCGGACCGTTTGGATTTTTTTTTTTTCCTTCCCCCAAAGATGCTTTGATTTTTTTTGGACTCGCTCGGTTCAGACGGAACTAACTTGAGGTGGAGAAAACCAGAAACTCTTCCAAAACAGCCC
>NW_009599522.1:294-904 GCF_000690535.1 Cariama cristata | reverse complement strand
AAAAAAAAAAAAAAGCCACAAAAAACCTCCCCCACTCCTGAATCCTTGGTATCTATCTGGAAAGCTGTTTCTCTTTATAAAGACTTAAAATGTTGCAAGACGGTTATAATACCGAGTGACAAGGGGTGCTGGAGAGAAGGGAACCAAATGGATTCTGGTTTTTAGAGCCAGTAGGAATTGGCCAGCCTTCAATGTCAGGATTCAAAATTGATTCCATATGTCTCGTCCGGGGAAAGGGGAAAAGACGAAGGGAAGAAGGAAAGAGAGAGAAAGAAGGAGGGGGGGGAATAAAAGTTATGCAAAGCCCACCGGGTTTCTTTCTTTCTGTCTTTCTTCCCCCCCATCCTTCCCAGTTGCCCCGGGTAAACACCCCGTCGTTAGATCTCGCCTTTTTTCAGGGAATACTTTGCACTCTGCGTTTGAAGCACACAGAGGGAGAGGTACCAGGAGCGACAAACCAGATCCTGGAGGTTATTTTTAGACTCGGCTTTGCTAGAGCTGACCTCAGCGCGGGGAGAGGAAATGTGGAGCTGGATGCTGCTGAAAGGGCGAAGCGTGCCATGGCGCGGCGTCTGCTCCCCAAAACCGGGAGGGAAGGGGGGGGTCAAAC
>NW_009599522.1:0-263 GCF_000690535.1 Cariama cristata | reverse complement strand
CACCCAAAACCCCCCCGCCACACCCCCCCGCCCCGAGCCGGGCAGAGGCGAGCGGTCAGAGCCCTGGCCCGGGAGCCGGGTGATGGGCTCGCAGGCTCCGGGGCGCAGCGGTGGTACCGGTGCCCCCGGAGCGACGGGAGAGGGGTTTGGGATGGGGTGAGGGGGGACACGAACGGTCCCTTTCCCCGTGTCCCCCCCCTCCCAGCCCAATCCAGAGGCTGCGGATTGCCATTCCCTATTCATTTCACCGGGACATGCTCGGG
>NW_009599521.1:0-2562 GCF_000690535.1 Cariama cristata | reverse complement strand
AATTCTTTAACCCTTTGGTATCATCATCTTCGTACTGAAATACAACATGAATGACAGTGAAACTATAAACGACATTTTTTTAAACCTGCCATTTTATTGCAGCAGACCTATGTTTCCAGAAGTTGAATGATAAAATCTTCAGCCATGCCCTCTCCTCAGACCCCTTGAGTGCTGTGGGGGGCTGGAGAGCCGCACGCCCACACGCTTCCAGCGCCGCGGTGTAGTGGGGGTTTATTACTAATAAAAACAAGGCACATTATGACGTGCATCACAAATTGTCGTTCCCACTGTTTTTTTCTCTAAGACCCTGATGGTTTCCATCACCAACTCCTCTGACTATAAGCATGAAAACCAGAAATCTCTCTGGGAGAAGTTGCAAGCGGTTCAAAGTAACTGATCCTGAAATGCTGCGGCAGACGGATCGCTGCACACCACCAAAGCCCCGAGCGAGTGTAACGCTCCAGCTTTCTGCTTCAGTGAGGCAAAAAGCAGTTTCAGGGTTTTTTCCTTCACTGAAGAACTGCATTTGCTTTCGTTGTAGCATGCATGACCCTTAAGAGTGTCAACTGTTTGACACTAGGCAGTTTTTGATTCCCAGCCATGTGGTTTATGCCCTTATCCATACTACACTACACATTATTGGTGGTGGCGTGCACACCGTACCTTTTCACTTCAGCCCTGACCTGGCTGAACAAAGCGCACTTGTTAGCTGTGTAAACTCCGTATACAGAGACCGAGAAGTACTTGGTCAACACCCAGTTTGACCTTTTGCTTTCCAGCCACCAGAAAGTCCAACGTGACAGAGTCTTCTTCATTCTTTCCCATCAGCTTCTGTCCTGCAAATCGCAACCGCAGAGCTCCCCCCCTCCCCAGTCCAGGCATGGCCAAACCAATGGTAACCTGGTGTTTGGGAGCTGTGTAACTCTTCTTCCCCTTTAAAAGGCAATGATTCTCTGCTTTAAACGTTAAGCCTGCATAAAAAAACATATCCTGGAGCAAAGGGGTAGAAGAGTCGGTCAGTAACTTTCCGGCAGGGAACAGGAAGAGTGCCAGCAAAAGCTTCGATGAGCAGGGTTTACGACACAGGCAACATGACCAAGAGCAAATGATTTTATATGAATATGAAACCAACCAAAGAGCCCCAACCCCCCAACAAATCACATGGATGAAATACCAGGAACAGAGCTCGGCCTTGGCAGAACCGAGGTAATTATTTTGACTCTTAATACCAGGACATAAATTCGGTGGAAGTGATGGTGAACTCCCTCAGTATGGAATACCTGTTACGTGGCGGCTGTTAGAGTTCTCGGGTTAAAACCGAGGGACTTGAATTCATCTCCTCAGCTTGAGCAAATATCACAAGATGTATCAGGGTAGTTAAATTTTTAGATGCCGTAAGAGATTACTTCCTTGAAGGAGAGCTTTAGGAGCAATACTCTTGGAACAGTCTTGAATTATGCAGGCAGCCTGCTTCAAGACTCAGCTGTCACAGTCTGTAAGACCAGCACACCCCTCATCCTTGTTTGAACAAGAAATCCAAAATAACGTACAACCTCAAAGCTACAAGATAACAAACAGTTTAAAAGGAAATGAAAATAAAGTCTTTACAGGCAACACAATATTCCTAAATTAAAAGTTCAGGCTAGAGTACCAGCCAGCAAGAGCAATAAAAGCTCGCACAGTTAGATGAGACCGTTAGAAGAAAATACATCCTTCTTCCAAGAAAGTATATCTAAACAAGAAGAAAAAGGTGGATAATTGAAATATAAATGTAAACCAAAAAAAATTTAGAAAGGAGCAAAAAGTACCTGTGAGGAATAACTTACTAAAGGCCTGAAAGTATCTTTTTCAAGTACATCGACCACACTTGCCCGTCTGCCAGGGAGATGAAGCCCCAGCAGCCGGACCGAAGGGCTGGGAATGGCTGGGAATGCAGCTGGTGAGAGAGGTTCTCGCATCAGAGCTACTCGTCACAAGGAAAGTTAAGTACGGCTCAAACATATACGTACATGTGTGCATGTATGTTAACTGAAGAAACTTAGCACCTAATAAAAAAAAAAAAAAAGGCAAAATTCCCTAGCTATTAACTGTGATGTATAACCAAATTCCTCTCGAGCTAAAGCTTGCAAATCTGAGCAGTTTTTATAAGGAATTTGGGAAGCCTGCGGAGTTCCATGGAACTCCTAACAGTAGATTTGACTTCTGTATCAGTATGCACCGTAAGAAAGGATGGAAAAAGTAGAGAGGCTTACACAGGGACAGAGGCAGTGGCTTTTGTGGAGCCAAGTCTCACCTGTGAGGGAATACTTTGAAGGAGCAAACAGGGACAGCAACTGAGACCAGGCAACATCCCTGGATTTCCAAAGTACTCGGCACAGCTCTAGAAAAGGCTCAGGTGTAGGACCTGCATTGCTCAGCTTTTAGAAATGGGTGTCTTCAAACAAGTGAACAATTTTATTTAAATTAGAAATTATTTAATTTCTAATTAGAATTTATTTAATTAGAAATTTATCCTCAAGGAGTCACAGAATCGATGGGATTGGAAGAGCCCTCTGGGATCGG
>NW_009599520.1:25380-30122 GCF_000690535.1 Cariama cristata | reverse complement strand
GGAGAAGAGGAAATGGCCTCAAGCTGTGCTGGGGAAGTTTAGATTGGAGATTAGGAAAAATTTATTCACTGAAAAGGGTTGTCAAGCACTGGAACAGGCTGCCTGAGGAAGTGGTGAGTCACCATCGCCGGAGGGATTTAAAAGACATGTAGACGTGACACTTAAGGACATCGTTTAGTGGTGGTCTTGGCAGTTAATCGTTGGACTTGATGATTTTAAAGGTCTTTTCCAACCTAAATGATGCTATGATCCTTAGCAAGTAGAAATCTGACTTTTATTTGCAGCAGGTGCTAATCTTGCCCAAAATACACATCCTTACTATGTCTCTTTTCCCAAGAAATTCAAGTTACTTTGCCACATTGTGCTGACTGTGCAATAAGTGGGCTTTACCTCTACATTGAACTGAAATGTTGTGTGGAAGGAGTTCCTACTAGGAGGTTAGCTTTGGGATGGTGCTGTACCACACTGGGGATTAGGGCTCTGCAGATGACTTCTCAAACAATGTTGGACCATTACTCAGAATTGAGAGGAATGTAAAAGGTATCAAATAATTTTTCCTCATCTCTTGTTTTTGTGTTTTCCGCTGAGAAGAGAAAGCGAAGCATTGCTGAGAAAATGGGGAAAAGGCACTGGAGGTAACAAGTGTGCATTTAGCAGGCAGTAATGGAAACAGGGCATGAGAAAGATAACAAGTCCCCTACAATTTGTTGCTTTCTCTGTTCTGCCTCTGGTTTCACATCAATTTTTATCTTTTCCCAATGTGTTTTTCTTTTCCATGATACTGCTATATGTAGTGAGCAACACCTGAGATCGAGAAAGTCTGTTCACTACCTCAGGGATCCCAGCATAACTGTTTTTGGTTGCTTTGGGCTGAGAAGTGAAGGCATGGCAGGGTTGGTGCCAACAGTGAAGACGACTGGGCGAAGAAACGGTCCTCTCAGCTGCATGCAGCAAAACCAGTTATTGCAATAAGCGTTAAAAAAGAAATCCTACTACTGGTGGTAGCGGTTTCTCTTTGAAGACACTCCACTTCCGTATTTGTTTCAGAGATGTCAGTCATTTGTAATATTTGACTTGCTTGTCATTTAGTACCAGCCTTCCCAGATATGTGAAGAGGGACTGGAAAGGCTCCATCACATTAAAGCCTCTTTTGTCACTGTCAGTTTTGGTATGGAAGACATCCATCAGCATCACTAGTGAGAGGAAGTTGTATTGTCTCTGTCAAAATCTAGTGCTCCTGGTTAGTGGATTTTTTTTGTTGTTGTTGTATTCTTATGCTCCCCCAGGAAACCCACAGGATCACTTGTCTAACACGGTGTTGGCTTCCAGGGACTTAACATGTAGCTTCTTCCAAAAGCTGTAAAGCCTGATGTTTGCTCTCCATGAACAGTAAGTGTCCTCAGAAGTCGGAAAGCTGCTTTCTGGCTGAGTTTATTTCCCTGGGAAATATATGTACAAAACTTTTTGCTACCTTGTGTGCCTTTATAGATGAAGTAAAATGTGCTGGCAATTGCTACTTTAATTTTTGTGTGGGCAGCTGTTTCATTTATCTAAGTATTACTCCTTTTGAGAAATTGCTGGAAGATATAAAAGTTTAAGTTCTCTGCTGGAATGTAATTGTGGTGTTCATAAAAGACTTGTATCTCCCAGCCCCTGTCAGCATGCTATGCCTGTCACGTGCTTGAACATGTCTTGCTGCTCTTACAAATCTAACTCTTCTGCAGGCTCCAATTGATAGCAAGGAGTCAGTTACCAAATAAATAAAAAAATAAAATAAAAGTGCAAAGCCTCCACCAGTCGAGCCTTTTCCTAGAAACCAGGGAGAATAAATTGTAGTGGCTCTGTCCTCAGTAAGGTCATCTGTCAAATCACAAACAACTGATTAAACAGACTTAATATTACTGGCAAGAGGAATAAAAGGAAACGTGGTAATATGTCAGTTTGGGATATTTGGGTGTGAGCAAGACTGCCAGCCCTGAAGAGCGCTCTGAGGCGTTGAAGGACTACTGGAGGTAGCTACTAACACTCTTCCTCTACAGAAAACTTTGTTGTAGTTTGGAGCCCATTTGATGGGCTAAAATACGCCTGTTGCTCTGTGGCCCATCCCACCCTGTCCAGGCAGTGGGAGGGGGCTTCTCTCCAAACACAGCTTGGGGCTGCCGACTTGCAGGGTGTAGGTCTTGATTCCTGGTAGGTGGATCTGCTAGAAGCTGCTCTGGTTCACGTCGAGTGCTGCCTTGTGCATCCTGGTCGGTGTTTATGCCGTCTTTTCCATTAGCTGTGCTCTGGCTTGCCGAGACTGTTGCCCTGCACCTCAGTCTGCTGCTGCCTTGCTCAGGGGCATGTGCAGTCCCTGCAGGCCTGTCATCTTCTGAATTTATTTTTATTTTTTAAAAAAAGGGAACTACAGACTAAATGCACTGTTTTCCAGCCAAGTCAATGAAAGTCCTTTACAGAATCCCATTTTCCACCATTTCTTTATATGCTGAAGAGACAGATTTTAAGGATGTCTCTATGGTAGCCTTTGCTCACCCCTAATTCCTACACAACACTATAATAGCACTGCTCACCTTCTGTGGCTGTTTTGGGCATTTTTCCAAATAATTTACTAAGTCTAAATGCAAATAAACCCATTTGGGCGTGATCCAACTGTATAAATTTCTGTCCTCTGGTGTCATCGAGGAGGGACTACTGTCTTCTGCACAGGGCAGACCACAAGATTTATACAAACTGTGTTTCTGTTGTGGTGGATAAACCAACTTTAATTGATCTTTCTGAATGGCAAAAGTATGTGACTTCTTGTGTGCATGTTAGGTGTGAAACACTCTGTATTAAAAGTAGATTTAGAGGCATATTATTTTTGAGGTTGCCTTTGTTAACTAAAGAGATGATGTTACTGAATGTGTGAAAGAGTTAAACTGATAACTGTGATGCTTGAAATATTTTTTACCTATTAGATATTTGGATATTCAGTTGAGTGGCTTTGTAGTAAATATTTAAGGGATGTTGTTAAACTAGCTTTAACTCACTGTGTCCAGGCTTTCTATAAAAGGACTCGTTTTTTTTGTTCTGGAAAGGGGACATATTTATCTGTAAAAAAATGGAGAATTTCTTTGTGACTTTGTAATAAGGAAAGGTGAAGCTGTTTGTGTGCAGGGTATCCTTTTTCATCTGCTACTTCGTATGAGACTGTAAGATATCAACAATACTTCTCTGTGGCTTACTACTTATGTGAATAATCAGCTAACAGTCTCCTTTGCAGTGGGTTTGATTTCGTAAAAATCAGTACTGGAATGGTATTACAGCTTGCAAATATTTCAGAGTCAGCTTTAATATAAATTTTTATGCTACGCTAGAGTGAAGCCACAGTCTGAAATAATTTTACATCATAAGTGGTTCTAAATGAAAGTACTTGCAGATTATTTCCATCACATTTGTGGAGGAAAGAATCTATTTCCGCCTAAATAATATTTAAGTCCATTACCTTATGAGAAAACAGTCATTTCAATTTTTAGCACCTGAGTGGTGCTGAACTTTAGCGATAGTAATAGGCAGGTAAAAGTGCTGAAGAATAAAACCACTGCTTTCCCAGGAGAAACCAAACCAACCTTGGGAGTCCCACTAATAGGTCCTGGATTGGCAGAGTCCAATGCACTGATGCCTGATGATGCAGCATCTTGGCTTACCTAACTTTTGGAAGCATATAAAAAATTCAATTTTTTTTTTATATTTATGTACTTATATGTGTACACAAAGGTATATATTTCTGATATATATTTATAAAATCTATACACATGTAATATCCATTCTTACAAAGGTGACCATAGTGTTTTTGTGCTTCTGAAATCAACCCAAATCACTGCCTTGGAGGAATCGGAAATCTGGGAGCTTCCCTTCTCCGCACTCTGCTTCTGCAGAGGAAAACAACCCAGTTGGGAACAGCTTTCCTATGTGTCCTCTTGCAGATGTGATATGTTTTGTTTTCAGAGCGTAGACAATTTGTGGAGAAAAGGAGGACTGGGCAGATATCAATCCTTTAAATATCACAGGACATTGTATACCTGCCAGTGCTCAGAGGAAGCTAATTGAATCATGATTATAGTAATTAGAATAATCACCAAATGATGCAGCCCTAGTTATAAATTTGATTATCTAAGTTCATGTGGACATGTCTGAGTTGAGGTTAGAGAAGATAATATTTGTGTGTGTGCTTAACTGTTTATTGCTATGGCATTAAATAAGATAATTGGCCTCAGGATCTCAGGTTCACATTGAGCCACACACCACTGAATTTTGAGTTCGGGGTTTCTGCTTGAGTAAGTCAAGAAAAATAAAAATCTGTTTACATTTATATGTTTTTAAAAGTCATTTGATTTATGTAACAATTACTGGGAGAAAAAAAATACTTTGTTTCTTAAGGTGGTTTGTTTTCTTTTGTGGAGACTGAATACTTAAAAAAAACCCAAACACCAACATACAGCGTTAGGAGTATTCTAGTTGCCAGGCTCTTTCTTTTGATATCTACTGTTGGCTTCTGCAGAAACATTTCATGCATGTTGTAGAAAGTTGCCTTTGAACTTGATGTACCAATAGCCCTGAAAAGATTTAGTGTGATGTAGAGCTGCTGGACAGCTTGGGCTGCCAACTCTCAACTGCAATGTGAGCAAAACGCATCCGTCTTTCCAAGGCTTCTCTTCAGCGGGGTTGTTACTGGTACAGGAACTGTACAAGTCTTAAGTCAT
>NW_009599520.1:0-25349 GCF_000690535.1 Cariama cristata | reverse complement strand
GGGAAAAATCATTTGGGAAGGCAATTTTGATTTGAGAGTTACCTCTGGAAACGTTGGTTTTGGTTTTGGTTTTTTTTTTTGTCTTAAGGAAGTTGCCCTTTTACTAAATCTTTGGGCCAGGTCTTCACGCGGTAATCTAGATTTTGTCTCTATCAGCTGTTTCTGAAGTGGTAAGTCACCTCCGTGAGGAATGCTAAGAAATGCTGAGTGAATAATGGCAGGTTTAGTAAATCTTTGGTGGTGCATATATGGCTCAGGTTGTGTGAGCATGACTGTCTGCACCCTTCTATATCCAGGCTCTTGCAATCCTCACTTTACACACTAAAAACCAGTTAATTGCTCTGGATCTGTCTGTATTGTGTAATACAGCATTACCTATCTAGATGTTCTGGCTCAGCTATATAGTAGCTCAGCATGTGACCATTTAAAACATGATTTTGCGTTGCACTATGGACTTGTAAGCTGTAACCTCGGTGCTGTAGCTCCCCACTACGCCCTAGGGGTAGCAATAGCACTCTTCAGAAAACACTAAGCTGCTTTTCAGATTTTACCATGAAGTTCACTGCTTTCATTTCACCAAAGCTTTTGTATATCTGAAGTATTTGCATTTTAAAAATCAAGGATAAAGATGTTCCGACATCTCTTATATTTCATTATGGTATCTACAACAAGCCACGGTTTCAGTGGGAGACATTGAGCAGCACTGTAATGGCAACAAAGAGAAACGCTGTTTTTTCCCCTACTTATTCTTGAACTCTGACTGTCTTAAATTTGATCCATTAAATCTTATTCTCCTGAAGAACAGAGAGATTAGTAAAATAGTATGATTAATAGGCTCAAAATTAGAAATTTTAGTGTACACTGAAAAAAATTTCACCCATGAACTGAAACACCTATATTTGCATACAGGAAAAAAACAGGTGCAAGTGTCTCTGCTAGCATGTAAAATTACCTGTCCTAGCAACTTGTTCATATGTATTTTCTTGAGATATAGTAGGTGCACGTGAAATCTGCCAAGGAACTTGTGCTATTTAGGATGCTCAACTTTTAGTCCCTCTCTAGAGATGACTATCTGGCAGTTTTAGATTTGTAAGATAATACATATTTGATAATCTAAAAGTATGAGAGTCATATTAAACTATCAAAATTGTATTTTTTAAAAAATGTGATACTTTTGTTCTTTGCCAAAGTTCATGGGAATTGTTGGACTTCCATTAATGACCTCAGTATTTTGCTGTGTTTTAAAATTAGATTTTAAGTGAGAAAAGATGCTTATTTGAATTCCCCTAAGCCAAAGTAACCTTTACTTTCTCAGAACTTGTTAGAGTGGTATTGCCCACTCAGCTTCCATATTAAAAAACTAAACACAAGAAAAACAACGAAAAAAAGCTCTGCTACTGACTTGAACATGCCCTGGCTTATTCAAAGCTAAAAGATTGAAGGAAAGTATTTTTTTCTCTGTTTTCTCTTTACAGCATAGCTATCTTTTTAAGATAAGATGCAAACAACTCAGTAGTACTATTGTACATCTAAATTTATATGAGAAGATGTCTTCTCAATTCATGCCAGATCAACACAAGAGTATTATTTTAATAACAAAATGGCAGATGGAAAAGATATATTGATATTTTTTTTTTGTCTGAACTCATTTCTTCTAGCTCATTTTTGTGAGTTACTTGGAACATTTTTCAGAAGAAGCTGAGGTTGGGAGGAAACTCTTGATGTATTGGTATGTTTAGGTAGAGGCATAAACAGTTCTGGTTTTCAATGTCAGCAGTGAAAGCAGAGCAGATTCTTACTACATGTTTATACGTTTTGACTTTAGAAGCTGGTGTTGTTCATAGAAAACATTTGCAGAATTTTTATATTCTGAATAAAAGTGTTGAAAAAGGATTGAGTAGTCAGACATTACACAATCTCAGAGCTCTCAGGAGTCCATGTGAATACTGAATGTTATTAGTTTGAGCATGTCATTTACTTATGGAATCTCAGACCCTTGAATTTCTTGGACTAGTGACAGGGATGACATTAGACTTTGAAGGGGAGGATGTTTTTATTTTGTGGGGCTTTTTTTGGTTTGTGGTTTTGTTGTGTTTTTGGGGGGAGGGTTGTGGGTGGTTTTTTTTTGGTTTTTTTTTTTTTAAACAAGAGCATAGTGCTTTATGAAATCCATCTGCTGGGTCAGCAAAAATTTCAAGCTCTAGATCTGTAGATATATTGCCAAAAATTGCTACCCTTGTTGCTGAAATATTCCCTTTCTTGAAAGTGGATGTTGGTTTATTACTCCAGTAGCTCTTTTGAAGAAGATTAGTCAGATCAATTGGAAAATGTCCTCATCTGTATAGAGTTGCAAAGGCATTTGTAGGTGTATAAATTGCATGTTTTGGTGTGTTTTCTTTAACTCTTCCGCTCCCAATTAATAAAGCAGAGGATTAATGAGCTCTTTTTGTGATTTTAGTACCTCGGCATGATCTGGTTGCTAGTTCAATGTTAACATGGGTATTATAGGCATCATTATAAAGGAATTCTTGCATCGTGAGATGCAGGAAAGTAATAGCTTTCCTCCCAAAGCTGTGCAGAAATCACTACAAATGTGAGATGGTAAGACTAGCCTGTAGCTATAGTCATAGTATAGCCACATTTCTTATTTACATCAATTACAAATGGGATTGTTGATACTCCTACTTGCCTATTAAAACCCCAATTTTCCCGATTTTCTGCAGCATGAGAAGGGAAACTAAGGGAGATGTAATGCTCTTCTAATCTGAGCATTTGAACAAGTAACTGCTAAAACGTCAAATGCTGCCCAGACATGGTCTGTAGGACTATGGCATTTTTGGATGTTTGTGTTACTGCACTGTAAATGTTAACAAAAATGGTAAGAAGGAAACATTAAAACTGCTTGTACACAACTAAAAAAAAAAATAAATTAAGAATAATACAAATAACTGAAAGACTTTTTAAAAAGTTTTTAAATGTTATTTTTAATTTTAGCAAGTTTTTTATGTTTCAAACAAGTGTCCTGATACATTGCACTGTGTCCCTTTAAATTCAGAGCCTCCCTGCTACTGTAATGCTCCTTCTCCTTCTGAGCATGATGTCTGCCTGCCTTGTGCTTCATCTCAGTGTGCCACCTCTGACCATTAATGCAAATTGGAGGCCAGATAAGAGTTGCTCTGGATTTAAATTGGTGCAACTCACAGCAGAATCTGTCTCCATTCCTATTAATGACTGCAAGTGGGAGAAGCCGCCTGAATGGATAGAAAGCTTTAATGAGACCATGTTCCTTCACCCGTAGCCATATCTGTGCCACCTAATCTCTTTTCTATACTAACGGCTGAATCAAGTTCATTTAATTGAATTTTCAGTTAAATTCTGCAAAGAGCAAATACGAGAATAAACAAGGAATCGTGTTTGCATGTTCAAACGTCTCTCTCTTTAAATTCAGTGTTTACTTTTTTCTTGCTAATTACACCCGAGTTGCTCCGTGGCATACATGGCTGCTCTTGGGCACTGGTGGAAGGCTCTCTGTCTTTTTAGTCTTGCTTCTTGGAGCACCTGAGGCATTGTAATAGCCCACACCCATTTGGGCCTTTTTCTTTAGAGGAAATTCAAATAAACACCAAGAGAATATTTGCTTGTCCATACTGCAGTTAATAGCAGAGTGAGATTTCCGTGCAAAGGCACTGTCAGCAAAACAAATATAGTATATTGTGATTTTTGTGTGCTTGACTAAGGGCAATATTTATTTCATCATTTGAGAGCTTGCATGAAGGACGTTATTCCCCCTGTGAGTGTCAAAAAGGATCTTCAGCCTCTTGCAGCAGATACCCTAAACTCCCTTCTTTGATAAACTACCTTTTATCAGCAAGTGTGTATGTTGAAAATTAGCAGTTCCTTCAGCACGAAAACCTTGACATTGAATATAATTGAGGAGGTTAGTGTCGACATGTTCGTAAGTATTACCTGTCATTTGAAATATGACAGTGCTATAACTGCAGGACCTTGGGGACTTCAGTGCGTTGGCACTGCCATCTGACTGCCTTGGAGTCTGCGAGACAGCCTTCCGAGCGACTTCGACCCTGAGATAATTAACATGGCCCTGGAGGCTTCTGCCTTTTGCTTTTCTGCACTTGTTTAATAAGATGTTTGTTGCTCTGCTTGTCTCTGATGCAGTGGTGTGCCTTTAGGGACACAGGGTCCTTCACATTCTGTCACAGTTAGTAGGTTTAGGTAATGTTGTCTGTGCATCCATTTCTTTCATTTCCAGCAAATTAAAATATTATCATCAATTAGCCAGCTATACTTAGTGGCTTGCTTCATTTCTGAGAGGATGCACATATTTATGTGGTATGAAAACAAGGTGAGAGAGGAGAGAATGTTTGAAGCCTGACTTTTCTTCTGGCAATTGAATTGTGTAATAATGTGAAACGGTAAAATGACATCATAGGATGCAGAAATGAAAGGCAGCATGCAAAACTTTGTGGGGGATGAGTAAGGGCTGTGGTTGTTTCTGTCTGGGAGGCACAACCTCAGGGTGGAAGGTTGTCAGCTGGCCGCGGTCGGACAGACAGTTTCTTTAATCGCTCACATTGGCCAGGATCACAGTGGTTTAGTCTATGAAGTCTTTTTGGTGTGCTACTGTAAACAAAATGTGCTTTTAGTAAGAAAGGAGGAAAAAAGAGCTGAAAAGTTTGAGGCATCTATGTGGAGACAAGCTGAACATGACTGATCTTACTTTTCCACTCTGTGAAGTAGTGTTTTGAAAAATTCAGCTATGTTGTTCCAAAGAGATTCATGCTAATATGCCGACTCGAATGAATTGAATATTGTAAGAACTCAAAGAAACACTAAGTAATCAACTCCAATGGATGGCATTATTGAGCCAGAGTGCTTTTATAAAGGTGCATTTTTAGCCACAATAAAAACTTCACAAAATCATCTTGTTTCTAGGGAATTGTCCGTTTCAAGGAAACAAACCTTGAAATATTCTTCTTAAGTTTTTTTAACAGTTGAGTTTGGGGTTTTTTTGAAATGTGTTTATTTGTGAAAGAGACAACAAATACAACGACCATAACCTGGCATGTGCAACCTCAGAGAGCTGTGGTTACGGCATTAAACTTTCATTTCATTATATAAGAACAAATGAAACTGGAAAGATTCTCATTATACCCATTTAGTTTGAAATACTTTTAATCTATTTTGCTTGTGAGGGCTATCATTCATAATTAGAACTGGGAATCAATGCAAGATAATATTGAATAGTGAGTTTGACTATTTTATAGAAATACTTTTACTGGAGAAGCTTGGAAAATGCTATCAAATAGAGTTGCAAATATTGAAAAGATTAACATATAAACCACAATCCACCTGTAAGGACTCGCAGTGTAGTAACGTATTTCAAGTTCCTTAGTGTATTATTTCCACTGTCATGCTAATACAGAATGAAAGAGGGAAATACAGCTGTTTTCTTCTAATAATCCAGCACTAGTTCAGGAGTTAAAGCCAAGATGAGTGAAAGCTACAATATACTAAAGACTCATTCTCCAGTTCTTTTGCATTATGAATATAAATGTCTTTTCAGTTATAGACGTTAGGATTTCATTGTATAGCCCACCATTAGGCATAAAACATATTGGAAAGCTGTCTGCATTAGGCTATTGAAATTGTACTGATTTACAGCTCTTCTGTACCCTCACTTTGCAAATATTAAGGGAAAAGTAAAGGGAAAAGGTATTGAGAATTTTACAGAAATACGTTCATCTTTGACATTGTTTGAGTGCTATGTGTTTGGCTGACATGGACTTTTTTTTTTTAATTCTAAAGTGCGACTCCATTTGTTGTTTACTTGTAACCTGGCTGTCTAAAAAAGTAGTAGTGTGATACATCATTCTTCTCTAATGCCTTTAAGAATAGAGTTGTAGATTTTAATATATATCTTAAAGCATTTGGCTCACTTGAGAAAGGAAAACACTAAATGTAAACCCAAACACAACAGAATTCACATTTACTAGGCTTACATTTGAAATAACTAGCTGACTGCAAAATTACGTTAGTATTCCAAGTTAATCCATTTCTCACTTAAAAACTGTTACTGGAGTGGAAGAATCGTTTTCTCAATGATAATTAAGTGCAAGGTGTTGATCAACTGTGGCTAATAGTAAGTTAATAATTGCTTGGATTTCGATCAATGGTGACAGAAGACTTAAGCAAGAGAATACACAAACTCAAGATCTACCAGATGTGATCCAAAAACTCATTGAAGCAGGTGAGACTGTTCCTTGGGGCACAACCATTTAGGTGTCTTGGATCACGTGCTGCTGCTTTCGTTCTGCCTTGACCTCTGCTCTGAGGCTGCAGGAAATTTAATGGGAATTACTTGAATAGATAAAGAATATCATAGGATGTCAGAGGGCTTCCAGTGATGGAAAGAAGCATACTGTACAGATAGATGTCCTTTTCACAAAACCATTTAACTTTTATTTATCAGGAAACGATGAAGTTCTGTCTGTTTTCCCAGTAAATGGTAGAAAATAGCCAGAATTAAGTGAGTAAAATTAACAGTAATAAAGTTAGAGAAGCATGAAATTAAAAGAAGTGATTGCAGTAATAAGGTGTAAAAGTTTTTCAGAAAAACGTAATACCCTCTTGATTTGGTGAAAAACAATATTAGTACTACTTATTAAAGAGGAATACATTTATATTATCAGTATCTCATCTGTGAGGTCTGCATACTTTTTGGATTTACCTACTCCGTTCTATTTTATTATCTGAAGTTAATGTACTTTACAACTGCTAATCAATTTGTCCTCCTCAGTTTAATGATAGGTAGGTATTACTAGCTTAGTTTTGAAAAAGAAAAAAAAATAAATTGAATCTGAGGCTTATGAGATAAGTAGTCAGAATCCATTAAAATTTTAGGTGCTCAAAGTTGTCTAGCTTGACAAAAGGTGTAGAGCTAGGTGTTTGCCGATACCTCAAGTAGTGTTTAGGTACTTCAGTCTGCAATTTTGTACAGTGGCAACAATTCAAAATATGTATGCAGCCCTTGAAAGAGAAGCTCATCCCTCCAAAGGAGAGCATACTTCCAAGGATGCAGGGAAATACGTATTCTTGCTTTTTTTTCATTTTTCCCCTCAAATACTCATGTGCTCTGCACACAACGGAATGGAAGAGGAGTGAGTGTGAAGGAATAGGAGTGAAGAGCAAGATTCAGTTTACAAGTTGCAATGTAGTAGTTCATCATTATTCTAAGAGATGGGGTTGGATTTGAATCATTTCCGGAACTTAGGCTCCGTAGAAATCGCTGGAATTGACGGGCTTGTGCTTAGGTTGAGAGAGAAGCAGACAGGCTGAGGGAGATCAGTTTCTCCATCAGTCCTAGAGTTCTTCCGTACAATATCTGGCATAACCCAGTTTTCTCTGGTCTTGCATGTCAATCCTGTCTTGTCAGATTTTTTCATTTTCCTCTCCCTCCACCAATTTTTGTATTTTACAAGTTGGAAGGATCAATGTAGCCCAGTAAAATTTTGGTCTAAGACTGAACAGCAGAACAGCAAGAAACTTGTGGCAGTGTTAGTGGTTTTTTTGTATACAGATGTGATTAATACTATTTCTGCAAAATAATATTTTTGAATAACTGTTGAGATTTTTTTTTTTCCCCCCAAAGATCTTCATTAAAATGCAGATAGAAATATCCCAATAAACTTAGAGAGAGGAGATATTCAAGGGAGTGTCATTTTAATAAACTGTTTTCATGAAAATACGGTTTCCTGGTGAATTAGTAATCGAGTTCCCTTGAGATGCTCTGCTTTCACAGTTCTCCAGTTGACTGGTTCATTTGGTGTTAAACAGCTCTAACAGATCCAGAGAAGTTGAAAAGCTTGATAAGGTCAGAATAGCGAATGACTGCTGAAGACTTATCTTATTCACGAAAAATACATCTAGTTCTTTGAATACATTTCTATTCATCTTTTATCTCCATGTTAGAGTTTCACATATTGAAATGTCAGCACTTTTTTTTTTAAATATTGAGCTTTGCAGAGCTGATCTGTATTGTTTTCTTGATTCTTGCCCTTTTAATAACCTTTAAATATGGGTCCACTTCTTGCTGGCAGACCAGCTACTTTGTTGTGAGGATTTGAAAAGGGACTCTTGTAGAAAGAATAGCGTGTTCCAGGCAGCTTTAAATTTCTTCATGTGTTGTTATCTGAGACACATCAGCTCAGTGGCACATTAAGTAATAGGCTGTCATGGTCTGTTGTTATGGAACAGTTCCCATGAACTAGCATTGGGTGTATCTTATGGAACAAACCTATCTTTAGGCTGACGTACTGGATTTCATGTTCGGAGCCAGGCAGGGATGTAGCTGATGTTTCATTTCTACTGTTATGTCCAGTTTTTTTAATGCACATAGCATAAGTGGCACTTGGAAAAGCGGATGCTGTTGCTTTTCGTGCCTGATAAAAGGCGGTAGCGTTTCTTCAAATAAACATGTTCTGGAAAGAATAACAGATTCTGAATCTGTAATCGAAATGCCATAGCCTGCTGCCCTGCAGGAGATCAAGAATTTGTCCTGTGGCACAAAAAAGTGTGGTCTGAGGAGAGGTTGTTTCAGTTTGGTAGCATTTTTGAGACTCGCTTCAGGGCCCAGATGAGATGTTTCTTAGATACGTACTGCTGTTGGTGAATGCCTCATTTTGAATAACACACTTGCCGGGTGACCTTTGAAGAAAATCGCTAATTTCTTTGTTTAGAGTGCAGAGGGCATAGATCTCATAGAGCAGTTTCTGGTAAATGGAGTATATTACTTCTATATCAGTGTCACATTGTCAGAAAATGGCACTTTGTTAAGATAATGTGACCTTTAGAGTAATAATCTTTGAGCCCTTTATTCTATCTGTGGTACTGTGAATCTCTACTTTAATTCTTAATGCTTTTTGATAAGGTAGAAATAACACAAAATTGAAGTATTGGTGTTATTTCCTTTCAGCTATATAAGATGTTTTTCTTCATAAATGGCACAGGTGTCATTTTGTCCATGAAAAACTTCTGTTTGCTGACTGTAAAATGTACATCTGTTCTAAAATGTAAATTTGGTAAGTATTTACGTATTTTATAAAGGAATGAAACTGATATAATAATGGATAAAAAAGTGAACAAAAATTGCCCTATGAGTTTGGTGCAAGGTTGTCTGTTGCGGGAACAGGAAGCCACTGTGCTGGAGCAATAATTATTTAAAAGGAGAGTATGAGACCAGGTCTCAGTTAGATATAAGGATTTGATTTGAATACTAGCAATACTATCTGCTAGTATTTTTTACGTTAAATTCCCAACATATTTTTTTGAGGAGGTGCCCCAGCTTCAAAATTTTTGTTCTCAATCAGATAGTCCTTATTAAGCACTCACTGAATCAGAGGCTTAGCTTGGTCTTTCTCATCTGCTCTCTTGGAGCTGCCCCATTTAAGAGGAGTCATACAATATACTTTGGGTCAAGCAAACAGGCTTCTGTGCTTCCATAAATATGTTTCGGTTTTAGAAAGTTTGGTGGTGGGGGGTGTGTGTGTGTGTGTTGGTTTTGGGTTTGTTGTTTTTTTTTTTTTTAACTACCAAAAGATTTAACTGAAAGCTTTCTATCCTGCTGGGTTCTTAACCAGATAACAGTGCTGGTTTTCAGCAATTACTCTTTTTGCTTTCATGTCATGAGGCCTATAGTAGTAGAAAAAGATCCTGCTGCTCGGAATATGAACCAGAGGTACGCTTGATTACTTTTTCAACTTCACTGTTGTGATATGAGTCCAAATGGAGTAGAAATATAGTAGCAAAGTACAGCTCAGTAGTTTGCTCTGTATATTTTTTAAAACAAAATTGAAGAAATGTTGACATTTCACTGGAGACTTCAAAATAGATAAGCTGCCTGTTGAAAAACCACATTTTTTGTGGAGTGATATTACAGTAATTTTTTTGTTATAATTGTACCAAAGTCTTAAATACTTAAATAAAACAGAAGTTTTAAATACTTACAAATATTTTTAAGTATACACTTAGGAAATATTCTTACTTATCCCTGAATGCCCATGTACAATCCTAGCATTGTTACTGTATTTGGGTAACTGAATAAAAATTTGTGCTGGAATTTGAAAAATGTAACATATATTAACATTTCTGAGACAAAGAAGGAAATATTTTATTTTGCTTGTGCTTAAAATTTGGAAGTTGGATCCTGTGTTTAACAGCAGCTGTTTGAGTCTTGTGTTACTTGGAAGGGGGGAAAAAAAGTCATTGCCAATACTTAGTAAGAATTCTGAGAGAAAAGAATTTACTTTCTAAGCCTCCTTCAATTTTAAAATTGTAAAAATGTACAAAAAGGTCAGTCTTATGGGGATTACTTTTGATACTAATTGCTTTTGATTTCTGAAATCAGAAACCTTGAATTTTTAATTTTTTTTTTTTTTTTTTTTGCCCCCAAAGGAAGGATTGTCACATAATCCGATTGGAATAAAAAACTTAATTTTTCCTAATGTTTTTATATGACTATTGCTAATGGCAAACTTTTAGACCTTCCACATTCTCCAGTAAAAATCATATTAGCTGCAAATGTTTCCTACTATGGGTGTATTGCAGGACCTTAAAAAGTGCTGGAGAAGAAGTAAGCACAAATAATGATAGCTTATTCCCATATTTAATAATATTTTAAACAGATACTGGACACATTGTAGATGTGTCGAGTTTGTTAAAGTTAATGCTTTAGCTCGGGAAACCCATTTGGCACTTCAAGTGAATCTCCCAGATGGAACAATATCATTAAAAATTAATTGTATAACCACTGGACCTGCCTTTAAAGACTTTTGAACTGCTGAGGCTTTCTAATCGTTCTAGTTTGCTCTAGTTCACCAGTGAAGCGAATCCAATGACTTTTTCGGCATATGGCCTACTTCTGCTAATGAAATTACAATTTATTCACTTCAACATATAGATTGTAAAACTAATTTCCTAGTTGACACATTACGCTCTTCTGCGTGTTTAACTTCTCTTCACTAAGCCAAAAAAGTATATAGTAAATCAGAAGGTACGCATCGATCAACCTGGGCATCATTTGAAATCCAATTAGAGTCTGGGTTTGCAGTCGCCGTTGGTGTCGAATACTGAGCCAGGCTTTTCTTTGGCATGGCTCGGCTGAGCTAGGGGGAGTTACATCAGGTGTGGGTCTGGCCCGTTATGCTTTGTAGGGGTCTTTAGCATTCAAGGGAGCTTAAAAAAGAGAAGAGGTTATGATTCTTTTCTTTTAAAGAAGCTTGTTTAGTCTTTTCATCTTTTCACACTTTTTTTTCCCTAAAGGTTGGTATTTTATTTTAAGACAAAGAAGATATTACCTGTCCCAAACAGTCAGATGTTCTAGTCCCACATGACTTCCACTGTAATCTTGACACCTCTCATTATTTTACCATGAGAAAGTAAGTCATGGCTCCTAAGTGCTTTGTCAAAACAGTTTTCGGAGCCTTGGCGGTGCTATTTCATTGGGTGTGTGAAATCTGAGGTCTGTGGTAGAATCTGCTACATCAGTTACTCCCGTTTAAACACAGCTGGTTTTCACTTGTAACGTTCACTCAGCTTATAACCACCCCGGAGTGAGAAGGAGGTGACTGCCATGCTCTTGTATCACCTGCTCCAGTCACTGCCATCTTTCCTTCCCATGGAGTGACTGATGCTGCGATGATGGGCTCCATCAGGATGTGGCAAATACCTTGTTTGTCAGGATAACGACCTGTTGGATTATTGCAGCTAGGGAGAGAGAGCGAAAAATGGAACGCTAAATAATGGTGTTTGTCATCTAGCAACAGTGTATGGGTGCATTAGAGAAATGTTTTACACCTTGGGGTAACAGGATTTGCTTTTATTTATTTATTTTTTTATTTTCTTTGTTTAGGGATCGCATTACCACTTCCATTTCCATTTCATTCACTGAGTTGTACCTCTGGGCTTTCTTGTTCCTACTTACCACTACTCACTATCAGGAAATAACTTTTGAATGATAAAATTCATCAGAACACATCAGTGGCTGAGACAGTAGCACTTTCATCTGTATTAGATCTGTCACTGTTGAAGGTGGACAAAATAGGTGAACTGGGTCTTGCTTTACTGTCCAGTCGCTTTCTGCAGCAAGCTAACTCGTTTTGGCCTCCAGCCTGGGGTAAGGGAGTCTTGAGGCCCAGGTATGTGCATCTACCGTGTCGATCTTTATATTCATATAAATATGGATGTGTCTTTTATGTAGGACTCTTGTACTTTGTTTTTTTTTCTGGAGAGCAGAAGTAGGCTATTTCTCAGCTGGCCCTGCTGGCTTTATGCTAGCAAGTATGTCCCTTAGCCCATCGCTCGACTGCCCAGCTACAGCAGCTTTAAGGCTGTTTAGGGTCATTTTAATAGTCAGAAGCCTAATACTCTGGCACTAAATATTTAAACCTGACAGTTATTACTGTCACTTTTATGTTCGAATAAGGTATTTGTTGCCACAAAAATATTTCAGCAGTAGTGTAGTCTCTTAAGGAAATACCAGATAATAATTTACATTTGTTTTCTATACAGCTATAGAAATGCATGCACATATATAGTTGTGTGTATATATACTTGTGTATATTTAAGTAAAGTGAATAATTTATGTATGAAATATCAGCCATTCCTAAAAAAAACCCAAAATACCCAAAAAACCCCAAACAACAGCAGCTTAGATGCAGTAGAACATGCAGAGGATTCTAATTAGACTCTGACTTCAGACTCTGTCTTTTCACAACACTCTGTTGTAGGCAGACTGAAAGGTAAGTTAAAGGTTCATTAAACAGCATTCAGTTTAAAAAAAAAATTGTCTTACGTGGTAAATGCACCATTACACTCTGAACTAGTATGTCGTATTTATTAAAATTTGATTTGCACTTCCTTTTCAAGTGACAAGCACAGCACAGAATTATGTGATGTTTATATATTGTTTTCATTATGAGATTTAATATATTTTTCTTGGTTTATCTAGCATTTCAAGCTACAAGTCATAAACCTACTTGGAGTAATGCTGGGGATTTTGATGTTTCTATATCAAAGTGACCTTTTGTGATGTTTCTGTTCTGTTTTGTTAACTTATAGGGGAATAAATTGTGAGAATCAAAAAATAAAGTTAAAAGAAACAGTTGTAAATACTTCATCTCCCTTCTTTTATGCCATTTACTTACCCAATAAAAACTAGGAAAAAATAAGTATGTTACAAAGACAAGGGGACACTCCAGTCAGCTGTGCTACTGTTTTTCTTCTCCTGTGCCTTCAGAGAAGCTCATCCCAAGTTGGGACTGATTGGGTGTAGGATTTGGAGAGAGGTTATCTTCTTTGTTTATGAAATTTAACTTTAAATAATGGTTCATATGTTATTTTATACTATCATAAAATTCAGAACCCAACTTCGGTAATCCATTGCTATATTGGAGTTTGCTGAGAAATGGAACTAATAAAAAAATAATACAAAATTTGCATTATGAGCTGCTTAAATCATAAGACTAGATTTTTTACTTCTAATTAGACAGCCAATTATGGCATTTGTAGTCAGAATTATAATAACTCAACAGATTCATCTAGTGATTTTTATGTTTCTTTTATCTATGTCGATATGCATATATATAAAAATTACTACTTTATACTTCGTGACTCAGATTTAGTCACCCTTCAAGCTATTTGACCTTTATATAAAGACAAAATATACTGTTCTATGACAAAATGGAAATATTATGTGTACACTTGTATTATTGTGGGATAAACATTTCACAACCATTAATTCTACCCTACAACCAACCCCTCCTTTTTTTGCCTGTATCTTAGTGTCTCAGCAGGAGACATACCATAAAGCCAGCAGTGACTGGAACGTACTTTGAGTCTCATAGTGACACTTCACCGATTATTCCAATTCATCTGCATTTACTTCCCTACATATTTATCCTTCAATTTCTGCACGTAATGCACAGGGTGATACATCTCTGATGTAAGTCCTAATTCCTTACGTTAAGATGTAGCAGAATGTCAGTCAAACCTTACGTACTTTAGTATTTATCTCAGCATCTTTGACTTTGGAGGTAACAGTTTCTTTTCTCAAGCAGTGAAGTTGCTATAATAGCATTCAGAAGAGATCCTTTTCTCTCCTTCGGCCTTCATTGGCATATATGATGTGTTAAGTAGACCAACACAATCTTACATTGTTGGGTTTTTTTAATTCTCTCATTTTCATTAAAATTGCTCAGTTTCTAGTTAACCTCTGGTGTATGTCTGTATAATGCTTCTCCACTTCCATGCGATTCTGTGCTTCTGCATAAAATGAAGAATTAGTAAGACTAACATTTTTTTCATTCCTTTCACACTTTAGCAGTATCAATGTTCTGTGCTGATGCAAGAGCAGATGTGTATACATCTTTCCTGACCTCTTTGTACCTGCAAAACTAATGATAAAGTTTCTTCAGTATTACATAATTATAGTGATTTTTCTTGTTTTAGGCAACTTGTAGTTTATGTTGCTATCTTTTTTTTTATATCTTAAATCTTGCATTAGGAATTACAACATGGTCTAGAACTCCTTGTTTATTACTGTTTCCAACTGCAGAATAGAAGAGTGGAAAATTATTGCCAATTCCACAAAAGCTATTACACTACAATTGAAAGATCAGACTGGACATTGTTTATTCCCTTCCTCTTTCCTTTTTTTTTTTTTGGAAACATATTCTAGGAGTTATGTAATTAAATTATTTCCTGCTGTATCACCATCTGCTTACATGATTTTGAAACATTTCTAACCTCTGTGTGTGCATGTACACTTCATGACTTCAAGGAAGTGCCAAAAAAACTGAACGTACTCAGCAGATGGACTGAGCGACTCACACCCTCCAAGCAGTCAGTCTTGATTGTTCTGGGTATAATTAAGCGTATTTTCTCTAAATCTAATTATTTCGTTTCAAAACATGGCGGGGAGATATTTGTGGCTGTAGTAATAAAGTATTCCTTCTGGGATGAAGACCTACTCAAGATCATGTCTGTAGATAAACATTGCATATTTTCTTGGTAAGGTCATATACTTTTTTTTAAACTAAATAGTTGTATTGTTATCTTTTAAGTAAAAAGTATTTCAATTAAATTCTTGCACTACGGTATGCAATACGTAAATCTTAAAAAATGAAGAAACCGATCTGGTTGCTAATAGTAGGCCTGCCAAAAAGTGGAATTTAGATTTCAATGCTTAAAGCTTCAGGTATGTGTTTATTTTCAAACATTATGGTATCTCATTCAAAACAATTAGAATATTCAGAGGCTTAAAGTTTGAGCATATTTTCCAAGAAAAAGCAATATATAATTTCAGTTTAGAGAAGAAACTACAGATACGAAATCTGCATGGAGGAGGGATAATAAAATCTGGCTGCACTAAAGTAGCAGAAGAGCATCTTCCCCCGCCTCAGTAAGGGCAGGAGTTATTTGAGTGTGCGTGTTTGGAGATAACAGGTCATGAAGATCTTTGAAAACATGCATTGGTTCCAGGTCTGCTACTGAGTGAATTTCTGTTTTATTGGGGTATTGCTCTAATACCGGCCAACCCTACCAGGAAACTGAATGAGTTGTGCTACTCACTGCTTACAAAATACAGAACTTGTTGCCAACAAACTGGCTTTGATCTTCCATTCTCATCTCAGTCCAGTATTGGTCTTTGTCTTTATTTACTTTTACTGTTTTAATAAGTGAGAAGTCTTGGTGATCATTGAGCTATTAGTTTAAACGAAGAAAAAAAACAGAAAACAACCATAATTATTAGATAGTAATACAAGTTGCAGCGTGTAATGGAGAAGTATTGCTGGCTCAGTTCTGATGGATTTAGTGTATAGTTTGGAGAAACTGAGCAAGCTAATTTCCTTTAATACTGTCCAGAGTTAAGGAGCCTCAGCTGTCCACAGGAGGAGTTCATTACGTGTCGAAAAGAAGGAGCAGCGGTCCTCTCCAACATGTGTGGGTTAAGAATTTCAGAGACTGTTGTGCAGTCATTAATAATCTTAGAGCTGAGTCACAAACTGGAAGTCTTAACGGGTTCATTAAATGAGAATTCATTCTGGTTTTATTCAGCTGTGTGAAGTCGAAGTTCTGATAGGGCTGTAAGAAGTTTTTGCTCACTACCAACATTATGTAACTTTTCCCATTTATTACTCATTTTGCGGTCATTTTGACCTTGGTAAAACAGATTCAAACTATCTTCAAAGGCATTTAAGTACCTTTTTTCAGTGTCATATTAAAAAATTCTGAAGTTAATGCACTCTCTATATTTCATAGCCTGTATATTTATTTTTCTGATTCTCATTAATTTAATTAGATTGCAGTTCTCCTTTGCTCTTTACTGAGAGATCGCTCTGCAGGACGAATACATTTTAAGTTTGATGCCTAATGCTAGACGTGCATGCTCATAGGTATCTACTCAAATAAAAGTGCCCGAAGTAAACTATTGTCCTTTCCCTGCATATAAAGTTCCCAATACAGTCAGTAAAATTGCTAGGAGTTTTTGATAATCTACATCTCTAATGAGAAAGTCATCTCTTTACTTCAATGATAACTACTTCAATGATACATAAAAGTGCTTTAGAACAGAGGTCAATGTCTTTTATCCCAATTTTGTTTTTGAGATCACCCAGCAGCTTAACAACCAGCCCGGATATGAAATTCAGTTCTCCAGCTCTTTGTAGTAATCTGTACTAGGCAGCAAAGTTTATAGGCATTTAGCCAACTGTCTTTTGAAGTATTGCATCCACCTGTTTTGACGTTAATCCATAAAAATAAATTCCATATGTAGCCCAAATACTGGTCTTTGTGGGTCCCAAATTACAATGGCAATAATGAAAATGTTTACTTTCATGTCCCAGATGGTAACTATGGTAGATAATTGTATTCAATGCAATTATTTGGACTAAGTTTAGCAGTGGAAGATAAAAATCCAGTATGGTTTTGTAACGGCACGCAATATATAATTGGTTTAACTGTAGGCTTAATTATTTCCAGGATCTAAAAGTAAAAGAAAAATAGAAATGGATTACAAGTCTCAATAGATTTATGGAGAGTTTACATGTTACTTACATAGAGATGTGACATAATGGTCACTTTGGGGTTATTGTCTTTACATTCAATGTGGTATGCTTTGAGCATGACTTTTGATGGTTATTTTGGGAATTATTTTTTTTTGGCAAAGTTATGAAAGTGGGTAAAGGATCCAATTACTTTTGATCACGTGTATTCAGACCATGCCCTTTGTAATATATAGCGGTGCAGCTAAAGCCTTTATATCTGTATGAAGCAGAGTCATAGCTTTATACTTTTTAAAAGAATGAAAAATTGAGTATTTAAGTAATGTAATGCAATTGTAATGATTTTGTTTGTGTTTTATTAAAATAAACCTCATTGTTTCAGGCTGTATTTTGTTAGTACAAATATTCTGTGATAAAGCAGTGTTCTATAACTTGCAAAATTTTACATTTTCATGCCATTTGCCTGACATTTGGTCTCAAAACAGAATTACTTTTAAGTGCCATTGAAGATCATTTATTTTTAATAATGTCCCTGTTCATAAATTATAAAAGCTATGAGATGTACTTAAAATAGTTCACTGTGTTTCTAAATACCTTTAATACATACAGAAATTATTAGGTATGCATATGTATGTAAAATACAGGGAATTCTGTGTTTGCTGTTGGAGGAAAAAAAGCACTCAAATTTTTAGTCTTGAATTTCTGTTGATGTACAAACTGTTTTCTAATGTTGTTTCTTGATTCATCTTAATTATAAATTTAGTCACTCTAAATTTTTCATGAGCTTGGGTGACTTTTCACTAGAGACTGATTTGCCTCTCTTTCCTTTCTGTAAATCATGAAAAACTTTGCACTATGAAGCTCAGTGGAAAACACTTCACTGTAAAAAGCAGTAGAGATGAAGAAAGCACTTCTGCTTTTTTACATTGCATGCCCTGATCCTCTTCCTGTGGAAGCTCATGGACATCTTTTGACGACTATTTTTTTTTTTTTGCCTGAGCTTGAAATTAGGTCATGTATAAATAAAGCTGATTAAGTTGTTTTGTGAGGGAAATATTCCCACTAAAAATATGAATTTAATCAAAATGCACATTTTTAGTGAGGAAATGTTTATTTCTGAGAGGAATAATTAACATTTAAAATAAAGCAGAGGATGTTCAGTTTTGGACGACGTTTCTGGGGAAACTGTGAAAAATTAGTTTTCCATTTTTTGAAGTGTAAGAAAATATGCATAGAGTTGGGGATCTGTATCCCTATTTCTATACTTTTTGTTCGTTTGATATTTTGAACATGGAAAGAAAGGCAGGAGAGACCAGGGACATACTGATAGTCGCTATAGCAATGTACAGAATTTCCCAGAGGCCTGCAGAGAGACAGAAACAGCACATGAATGATGATAGGTTACACATTTGTTTATTTTATGAAGTCTTTTCTTCTTCCTTCAAGGAGACACCTAAGTATTCTGGTAGGAAAGAAGGCAGGCAATGGGACTATAATTCCTATGCCGATCAAAAATACTCGTACAGTGTTGAAAATACTCATGTAGGAGTTTGCAGAGTTTAATACTTGATTATATTATTCAGAGTCACTAATAACCTGTTTCTTGGAGTCTTTTTCAGAGTCTGTTATGGATAATATTTTCATGAATATTGTGAAATTGCTTTCTTGCAAATTGGCTTATCGATTCTCTTGATTTTGTGGGTTACTTCTTGAGAACATTGGTGTCTTAATGGTTCCTAGCTGTGTACAAACTGTGAGAACTGGTGACTGAGTTTAGAATTACTTTGGGAATCAAGTCAATAAAAAGCTTTACAGATCGAACAACTTTGAAATTTCCATGAAATTCTCAAATGTTTTTAAAACAAAGATGTCTCCAGTAGCCAGAGTTTCCATCTGTTTCTGTCACTGGGGAAATGCAGTAGATAAAGCCCAAGCTAAGAAGCAATTAAATCTGTTGCTCCCAAATGAAGAAAGGAAAGCCTAAATCCTGATTGTTTTCCTCTCCAGGCTGAAGAGTTCATTTGATAGGACCTCTTAGAAAGGACAAGTTTGCTTGGTCAAGTCTAGATGCTGCTGTCTTGTTAGGTCTTTCAAGAAATCAGTGTGGTCTCCATAGCCAAACCGGTGGAGCTTCTGCAATGAGTCCTGCTGGGAACGCTTGTGTTTTCATCTCATTCCAACTCAGGTGAAGTTACTGAAGGGTTGTTTTTTTTTGTGGTGTAGGATAGCGATAGCAGGGCGCTGTACAAGAAGTCCATGAGACCAAGTCTGAATTGACACAGCCCTTATTTTTTTGTTTATTCTGTACTTTCTTACATAAAGATGCCACTGAGAAGTGTATTTTGTACACGTTTTGGTGATGTGCAAATTGCATCAAAGGGTGCAACAAATATGAGCCGTGTAAATGAAATGCTTCATTTATCAGTGATTCAGGAAATCTGCGTGATCCTTGTGCTTCAAGGGTTACAAGTCAAGCAGTTTTTAGCAAGCTGCTAATCTGCTATGCTTGCTATATAGTTATAGTTGTTTGCTGTCCCAGGAGTTTCCGGCAAATGCTCATACAATCTGATTAACATGGTTCACATACAAAGGGCGCTGGCCTGGGGACTACCACGTCTCATTAATGGAAATGAATTTTTCATGCCATGGCTGCTATGTCTGCGTGTTAAGGCTTTCATTTCTTTTTCAATTTCTGTCTGTCTTCTGTGTTGTTCCGTTTTGGTGTTGTTTTTGTTTCTTTGTTTTTTGTTTTTGGGGTGGGGTTTTTTGTTTGTTTGTTTGTTTTTTTAGCAGAAATGTCTGGATTTTAATGACTGGGTTATATTACAGGTTTGAGGATTTTCATTTTTGCATACTGGTGTTATTTTTACTAGGAAACAGATGTATCAGCAGCAGAAATTAAAAAAAAAAAAAAAAGGGAGAGAAATGGCATACATTTGTGTTCATATTGACCCTTTAGCTCTGATTAAATGCTTGATGAGTTCAGTTTGAGGATGAGGCGACTCATCTGTTCTTGGCAGCAGTCCCGCTTTGAGAGGGAGGTTGGAGCAGGTGACCCCAGAGGTCCCTGCCCGCCAACTTTTCTGTGGTTCTGTGGATTGTCAGCTTTTCAGTATAACTTCCCAGAATTAAGAGAATTAGTGTAGTTGATGTATCATCCTGTCTTTTTCAGAAACTGTAACGTATTCTGCTGTCACATGAATACTGTTCTGTTTTATAGCTGTAAGCAGGGAAGAGAGGGCTTAGTCTTCTCTCAAAGCTGTTGTTTGGAGTATTTTTGGATTAATGTTGCTTTTTAAAGGAAATTGGAGAGAGGAAATAATAATACACATTAGCCGCTATGCAAAGTATGATCAGTGACTGGTCATCCACAGCTGCTGTTCTGTGACATTTGCTGTTTAAAGGTTTTGATGTCAGCAGATTGTAATTTTCTGATTAATATTACTTTGTTGAAAAGTTCCCAGACATCACTAGCTGTCTTGTACAAGAATGTGTACCTGAACATAGGTATCCAGCATCTTACAAGATCATGAGCGCACATTTAGCTGATGGTATAAAGCTGAATTAGCACAAACCATCAGTCCTTCTGTTCATGCACAATTCCTGATTTAAATAGGAAGTGCTGAAATACCTCTAAGCATCAGCTACATAGTTTATAGCCTACTTTAATGAAGTATTACTAAGCTATATGTTTTTTTATTATGTCTTCCTTGTTCTTGTTGTAGTGCACGCTTTGCTTATCTTCAGTTGCTAATGTCTCTAAATCAAAAAGTACTACAGCATAAACAATTTAAGCTCTAATAGCTGTGTACAAACCCTGACCTAGTCTAAAAACCCAAAACTTATTGAAATTTTTTCCTCTAAAGCAGCTGATCTGCTTATTTTAGATTGTGAAGTATGTATCATGCTCCTGTCTAAGGCTCCTCTGTTTGTGGTCAAGAAATATTATGTTTACTTTTTAAGAAATTATAGCTTAAGAAATTAGTACAGACTAACAGTATTAATAAGAACTGCTCAGAGTTCAACCTAGTAGCAGTCTATGATAAATTCTGTGTATGTGAAAGTTTAGCTGTCAACTTGTAGGTTTCAAAAATGACTATACCAGGCTGAGGTAGACAACTGAGAATTGAGATAGTCTTTAGGATAATGGACTTCTCTAGTTTATTTAATGTAATACCCTGATCTTCATACATTTCAGCAAGGCTGAGAGATTTCCATAAGTGATGACTGGGAATCCATCAGAGAGGCTGAAGATAAAACCAGAGGCTAAGCAGCTGTGCCTCTTCTCCCAAGGCTGTGGTCACCGTTGGGAAGGACTTGGCTGAAAACAGCATCAGATCTAGTTGCTTTTTGTGGCTTAATTTTGGAAGGGCTGACATCAAAGTATAAAGTTCTCCTGGAAAGCTACTGAAAGCATATATATTACTGATACGTAGAGCTTTACATATCGATTACTTTATCACAATCTTAAACATGTTTGCAGAGTGAGCAATACTCAACTAAAGGAACAAATCAGTTTTTAATTTGATACTTGCACACTGAACTCAGTCCCAGCTGATGTGGAAAGGCTGTGTCAAGAGTGGTGGAACTGTGTAATGGATAGGTATACAGATGAAGCAACAGACAGAAGGGATACTTCCTTTGATATTTTTATGCCCAGAAATCCCCTGAGGATTCCTCTGTTGACCTGAACTAACGCACCTTGGATTTTCTTTTAAAGAGAAATTGTAAACTTATTTCAGCATGTAGGCATTGGTGGATTCGGGATGCTGAATGTCACACTATGTTGACTATGTGTGAAGTAACATCTTGGGATAAATTCACAGGAATTGTACACCATGCAAAATTACGCCTCCGGGCAGACTCAAATGACCAAACTCTGACATTTCTCAAACTTGACAGCTTATTTCCCTGGAGATTTAGGAAAAAAAGGTCAAAGGACACCAAATGTATTACCACTCCACTCTTTTCCTATAGCTATAGCAACACTAAATCTTCTGATATTACATCTTATGGCAAATTAAGGTTTCCTCATTTACATCCTAGAAGCAGGAGTAATGGCTCGAAGGCTTCATGACCACAATATGTGGAAACAACCTTGCATTCTCTATGTCATATGCGGGGTTGCTGCAGCTTAATGGCTTCAACGAGCGTCCCCTTGCCTTGCCAGGAGCAGAATCAGGACCAATAACGCGTGAATAGCTCAATTGCCTTCTGACAGGGGTCTAGACCGTCGGTGTGCCTCGGCATGTGTATATGGGTATATAAATGTGCTTTCATAAACACGTTGCCATCTTGGGTTGCAGTAGCGGTTGCCATGGCAACATCACTCTGTGTACTTGAGCTTTAACATTCGAGAGTTCACCCAGAAAATAAATTTGGCATGATTATGAAGTAAACTTGCTTGTTTTCTGAATTCTTTGGATACAGATAATGGAAAAAAGCAGAAAATTATGTTACTGCCTTACTCTGTTTTCTGCTATAAACCGTGCACGGAATCATTAAAGCTGTCATCTATCAAAATACAGTAAAATTCCAATAAAGCTAAACTGTAAATGTTGCCATCTTCAGCTCCATAATATATTATTTTTAAGGGCTCCATGTCATTGTTGAAATTGATAAAACTCAATAAAAACCCACTGAGCAAGAAATGAAAAAAAAAATTCTATACAATGATTCTGAAATAAGGATTCTTTTTTTTATAAGTACTGATCTATTTTTCTGCAGCAAGTTAGAAGACCACAGGATGGTGACAACAGAAACATTTCATTTGTGTGCATTGGTATTTTAAATATATCACTTAAAATCTAGTTTTATCCAAAAAATTAATCTTGACATGAGATATGTCATGTGTATTTCTGATTCCCATGTGAAATCTTAATAATAGGAAGATTTGTTTTCTGTAACCAGGTAAGTTTGTGAAATTAATCGTAAGCTCTGAAAACCAGCTTAGATCATCTGATCTTACGAATAACTGGGAGTAGGAAGGAATTTTCAGATGAAGTCCATTCTGCTCTCCCCCACGCTACTGTGAGTTCTGGTCTCTTCAACAGAAGCCATTGAAACAGGGTTTTGAGAGTATTTGTCATCTCCAGCTGGAGCCCTAGCTCTTCTGTGGGAAAAAAATACTGTGCACAGGTCGGTCACACATGTGGGTTTTATAGATGAAGCCTTTTTCTGTAGATTTATTCTTTTTAAAACCAGATTTGAAATATTTCTTTTTTTTTTTTTAAATTGCCTTATCTCATGTATACTCATTTATATATCTGAGATTATTCTGCTTGGAGACGACGTGTCCTAAAGTGTCTAAGTCGCTTAAGAGCTGGTTTCCTTTGAGAAGAGACGGAGTGCAACTTAATTATCTGCAATCTACATTTTTACTGAAATTCTTACAGGTCTTGCATCCTGAGCGTGTCTCATGCTTGCAGGTCTGCTGCATGCTCTGTCCTTTTATCAGGGGGCAGGTGCCTTTCGGGGGATAGACTGAAATTGCAGGGCTGACTCATGTCCGTCTCCTGTCTTTGCAGTAGACTAAGGCTAGATAATCTTGTATCCCAGCTGCTTCGGAGTCATCAGTTTAGTTGTTGTGGTTTTGTTTTGTTGGGTGCTTTTGTGTTTTTTTTGTGTGGTCGTTCGTTTTTTTTCTCTTTTTTTTTCCTACCAGCAGAATGTGTTAATGTTTGCATTGGTAGATTTTGGCAATGATTGTTAAAAACCGGGAATGGAGTCTGTGTTCACAATGAGGCCCCGTAAAAGTGACCTTTTTGGGTTTTTGGTTTTTAAAAGACATGGGTTGAAATCACATAGTATTTTATAATGTTGGTTTGCACTTTTTGAAGTATAGTGATTCCCGTTACCACAGTTTCTTAGAGTGTAGTAGTTTGCAAGTGTATAGTTTCCAAATTTTTAAAGTTAAAATGACTTAATTTTTTACAATGATTTAAATGTAATTGACTGTAATTAATGAGAAAAAAGGATTGAAAACAAAAAACAAAGTGAAATGTGTCCAAACCAAAGACTGACAATGTAAAAATTTCCAAAGCAGAAATGAGTCGTAGAAAATTAACTTTCTTAAGAACTGCTAGGGCCTGTTATTGCAGCTATCGCTGTCAGCATTTTCAAGTTAAACACCATTTACAATAATTTTATTTCACATCAAATTCAACTGTAAGCTTAAATGCAAATGCCCCAATAATAGTTTTTGTCTTGGTAAAGCTTTGTGGTTTATTTCTTTCAGAGGCAATTATAATGTCTGGGGAACTGTAATGCAAAATGTATTATTGACGGGATGCCGGAGCTGGGTGGCAGCTCTAGCAGCAGGGAAGGGAGGAGCGAGGGGCTTTGGGACAGGGGTGGGGAGGGACATGGTTGCTTTGGAGGAGCAGGGCCCAGTGTGCTGGGGTTAAGGACTGACAGGAGCTCAGGCAGAGGTGTGGGGAGGTGGTTGGGGCAGGAGAGGTTAGGTGGTGGGGCTGTGTCCTGGTGCAAATGAACAAAGATGTAGGACATAATTTCTTCCCCTTATACCTAGTTTAAAGTCAGTGCGTAAACGCACATACACAACACATCCCTCCTAGTGCTGGGAGTCCTGTTTCTCCATCCAGTTTTTGCTTTTAAAAACACTGCAATCCTATCCAATGCCCTTCCCAAGGAGAACAGTGGGATCTGAGTGTTGAGCCCAAAGAAAAGATGGGTGAATAATTAATGGACTAGGGAACCAGTATGTGTGTACATGTGTGGCTTCTCCCTCCTTGTTTAAGACCATTGTTCTGATGTTTGCAAATGAGTGTTGTAAAGAGCGAGCAGCTGGAAAACTGAGCTGTTACTCACCTGAACTGGAGGGAAAAGCTGTTCTGAAAATGGAAGCAAAACAAAAGGCAGCAGCACAGCACGTACCACAAGAAATGCATAGTCTCTGTAACAGAACCATTTATACTGATCTGATTACGCTGCAGTTTTAATAAACCTCCTAGGTAGGCTATGCATATATCACAGATGCTGTTAGCTACTATAAGTTCAGTAAATATTTCGGAGTTTTGTTTCAGGCAAGTAGGTATTTGCGAACTAAACGTGTCTGAGGATGGAGAAGATCTATGTTAGTAATACATGCCCAGCATATTGGAGACCCACTGAGTCTGCCTCATCTTTATGTGATAGTTGTCTGCTGGGTGAGAAGGAGCTTCCTAGCAAATCTTTTTTCTCCAAGCCCCAGGACTTCAAAGGTTCTGAAAAGGCAGCAGGCAAATGCCATCCAGAGGGACTTGGACAAGC
>NW_009599519.1:32464-39240 GCF_000690535.1 Cariama cristata | reverse complement strand
TAGGAAGAATTTCTTCACCAAAAGGGTTTGGAACACTTGGAAAGGCTGCCCAGGGAAATGGTTGAGCCACCATCCCTGGAGGTATTTAAAAGGTGTGTAGATGTGGTGCTTAGGGACATGGTTTAGTGGTGGACTTGGCAGTGCTAGGTTAACAGTTGGGCTCGATAGTCTTAAAGGTCATTTCCAACCTAAACGATTCTATGTTCTATGATTCTATGAATCTGATAGTATAGGTGGCATGCAACAGCACCATGCTGTTGGGACATCCAGGGCCTGTTGTATATGAGTCAGACCTCTCTGCAGGGTGGTGGGTGGGCAGGTCTCTTTATGGCGTTGGTTAAAAAAAGAGAGGGAGGACGTGGGGACACGTTTCAAAGAAGCAGATGAGTAGGTAGAAAAGAAGAAAGTTGGGGAGCAATAGCCATGGTGTTGACTGAGATCTGGAGACATATGATTATACTTGGTAGCCTTGAGGCCAGCTCCCTGATCTAGAGAGGGGCTGAAGCTCCTGATGGCTGGAACAGAAGTGGAAAGAAACCTCTGCACATCCTGTGTGCCTGGCAGTGGTGCTGGAAAGGGACATTGCCTGTGAGAGGTATGTGGGGAGAGAGGGGAAAGACAGACATTGCCAGCATGGATTTGTTGGTGACCTGGCTTATGGGTGGTTTACAGGTGACCTAGCGCAGGTTATGCAAGAGCCAGAAATGCCCTGTCCAGCCTGCCTCCCCAGGTTTGTCATCCTGAGGTCAACTAGCTGAACACATTCTCTGCTGAGAGCTCGCAGGCAGTCAGACCCATGCTTGCCTGAATCGCTGTAGGAGATGGTAAGGAGAGTTTGTCCAGGTGCCGAAAATTTTTCCATTGCCAATATCTGGGGTAGGAACAGAATGCAGCTCCAATGGCACAAAGCAGTTTCAGATAGCTGCTCTTTTGAAGATGTCTGGTTTAGCTGGTGGTTCTCTCTGAGCCTTCTCCTTAGAGCTTAGAAAACAGAAGAGTGGCAATCTTTCTGGTTGAGGTGTTTGTGGGGGACATTAAGAAGTTTCATTAGTTTACCTGGATATCTGGAGAGTCCACATTGGGCAAGCACCTGTACTAGCCTCCTGGTATTTTCAGTGCAGATATTTCATGAGCAGACAAGCTGGCTAATCTCACACACCAGTATCACAATCATGCCCATGGTCATAATAGCCAGCCTTGAAATGGTTGCCAGCAACTGGTGAGAACTGGGGGAGCTGTAAAACCCTCTAAGGCAATTGCAAAAGTTTTCCCTTTCACTATGGGTTTCTAGAAGGGGAACTGCTGAAACAGGGAGCCTTGAAACTGATGTGATATGTATGGAAGTGTTCCCTCCATTGAGGGTAATTCTAGGTGCACAGCACAAACTAGCCTTAGAGGGGAAAACAGTCTTGAGACCCATCATTTCCTCTGAGCATGAAGACTGGCACGAAGAGCAGATGACGTTGCATCCCATGTCAGTGCCATCAACCTGGTATAGCTGCCCTTATCTTTGACATCAATCTTGTCTATGTGTTGGAGGTCCTTGAGGAAAAATTCTGTCCATCTGACACAATGGCTTGAGCAAATGGACTGTTTTTAAGAAGGCAGATCTATTGACAGGTGTGAAATAGCAGCAAGGGCTGTAGGGATGAGCACAAGGAACTTGTTCAGTAGCAGTGAAACAAGTGGGAGCACTGGTGATCATGCTGCTGCCTGCACGTTGGACAATGGCTACCAGAAAGCCTAGAGCACGGCCTGCTTTTAATGTGCTTGGTAGTGCCGTGGAGCAAACAAGGGTTGAGCGTGATGTGTGGGTCAAACTGGAGCTGTGCATGGGTAGCTTCAGAAGCCCATGGATAGTTATAGGGCTGGGGCTCACTCCAGTTGCTGTTTGGTTCAAGTAACCCTGGTCAGTGAGACATGGGCTGTCTGCATTACTTGTCCCAGATATTTGTGACAATGCAGACAGAGACACTGAGAGAAGAATAACTCTCCTGTTACATTAACAGGGAATGGATTTGGACTTCCTCAGTCCCAATGTCTCTGTTAGACACTCTATTACAACGCCAGCACTTGGATCTGTTTCTCTTATTATACATTACTTTCCTTTGGGGAATCCCTCTTTCTCTGTATAAGAAACACAAAGTACAAGCTGTAACAGACTCTATTAAATTATCCAAGAGATGTGCTGGAGAGCATCCCTGGAAGTCATCCTCATCCCCTCACTCTGAGGCAAGATCACACTTAGCTAGATGGTCCCTGGGAGAAATTCCTGTAACTCTTCCTCGACACCTCCAGTGATGTGGCATCAACTACAAACAGAGGCCTCAATGCTTCACTCCCCTTGCACTTAATTTATTTTTTTCCTCCTGACCTCAATGTATCTTTGCTGGAAGTCAAGCTTACAATTTCTTGTCCAACTCTTGCTGCATGCAGCAAAGCTTTCTTTTGGTAACAGCCTTTCCTTCATATTGGACAATTCTTTGGAGGCCTCTTTCTCTCTATCAAGGCTTCTCTTTCCCAAAGCACTTAATCTTCCTGCTGTGCTCCGCCGACCTCTCTCTGGCTTCCCTGCACTGCTCTTCTGGTGTGAGCTTTATGTCCCTGTTGACCTTGTTGGCAATTTAGGTCTAACCTTCAATGTGTAACACAAACCTAGGAGTGAGGTGACTTACTCCGAAGACCAAGACCCTGGCTGAATTCTAGCATGTGGTTCTCCTAAAGGAAAATAACTCTAGGGGGATTTGGTGACCCCTCTGTAAGTCCTGGGGAGGAGAGTGCTGTCCAAGGCCTGGGGAGTTCTGTGGCATGTTGGCCCTCCCGGCTCCATCTGCTTTCTATTGCGCTTGAAAAGGAAATGAACTGAGCTAAATGATTTCAAAGTGACATTCTTCACACTGCACTCTAATTCTGTAATTGCCAGCTCCATGCAGTTCCCAGTACTAAAATCTTTAAAATAATAGCCTTCAAAAAGAGCCAAGTCTTCGAAAGGGCCATGCACCACCTCTGCTGGAGCAGTAAAATGGTGGCAGAACAATTTCCATATGCAGTGGATGGGTGTTTGGTTATTTGGGGGTCCAGCATAGTTTCTTCCTTTGCCAGGAATTTCTCTTAGCCAGGAGTCAAAATTACTTTTTAGCTTTGTGAACTCTTTTTAAATGCTGCGTTGACTGATATATCAGCTGTGGTTTGGTCTACAGCTGACCGCTCAAGCTTGCTAGTGCAAATGTTTGAACAGTCAAAAGAAACTTTCTTTTTTTTAACATGGACTACTGTGTATCTCCATATAGATAGAGGGGTGAAACAAATTTTTACTCTCAGCCCTTTGATCCGATTCATTTCCCATGTGCAGTTCTGCAAATGCCTCTGTAGCAATGACAGCCGTTGCTTGGTTTAGTCTGACATCCATTAACTACATCTCCAGTGTGATGTAACATCTGGGACAAGAAAGACAATGCTCCGCCAGCTGACAGCGGGCAGCCACCAAAGATTTGTTGGCCAGTAGTGGCTGGTACATCGCAGCTCAGGAACTGCTGCCTTAGAGACTTCAGCATGCAAACCTGCAAGACTAATTTTGGTTTTTACTAAACACTATCTCCATTTACTCCATGCATGCCTCATATTTTCCCTCCCCTTATATTTTTGGTCAGATGTTTTTGTTTCTTGAAATCTACCTCTGAAACAGTTCTGCGCTTTTGGCGTAATGTATCTACCAGCATGATTGACTTTGCTGTATAGTATTGAGTCCACTTCTGGGACTCATCCAGTTATTGTAAAGACTATTGTACATATTCCATTAAATGAATGTATATTCTGCCATACCTTTAAACAACCCTTCTGTTGGTTTTGACAGAGAGAATTCAGCTTTTTTCTTGAAGTAGAAAATAACCAGAATAAAAATAGCAAGCAATTTCTCCAGCAATGAGCAGTCAGAGTTTATGTTCTCAGTGTGCACTGCTCTGAAGAAGTGATGATTCCATTCAGCTGAGCATCAAAAAGATCAAAAGACTTTACTGAAGTGTAACTGTCACTTTGATCAGAAAGCTGTATTGGAAACTTAATGAAAATTAGTGGCTTCTTTTGACAGTTGCGGTTCTTCCTATTTCTAGTTGTGGTGTTGATTCTGTGGGAAAATAACCTGACTCTGTTGAGTCCAGACACTGTGGTTGGGTTTTGGGTGAGGGATTAGATCAGGCTTTCCTTTTTTTTCAGTAAATATAGTTGCCTTGAATTAGCTCCATCCAGCTGATTTCTGAAGTTGGACTTCCCTTTTTCTTTTTGTCCTGATGGCAAGTTATTTCATTCATTCCAGATTTTCCAGCTTTGTCAATAATTCCTGCAATGGATGCTATTTCCTACTCTGGGCAGGAGAAATGATTTGATGGCTGAGGCCCTAGACTGAGACTTGGAAAGTTTTGGTAGAATTGTGTGGAAAAACCTAGCCATATTTTGTGGGGGAGTTCAATGACTTGAAGTTTGGTTTTGTTGCAATTTCATTGTGCTTAACTTTACAGAAATCACTGTGCACGCTAGAGAAGACTGTAGGATGGAGGTGGTTCATGAGGTTGACTGCTGGGGTGGTGGCAGGGAATGAGTCAGGAATGAACGATGCAGGTCACTCCATGGGAAGCTTTTTGACTGACCCTTCCTTTGCATTCTCTCACTCAGGTGGTGACTGAATATGGCTTTGAAACGATTTGCCCCCAACTAAATACCAATAGTTGTGGGCAAATCAACCTGCTTTTCTCAGCTTGGATCTGAAGTTACCTAGAAAACTCTTGGTCCAGTGTATTCTACATTCTTTCTTGGACTGGGATCTTAGTTGCTCTGGAAAAAAACAGGTTTTGTTCTTTTGCTGTTGGGTTTTTATTTTTTAAATCCCTCTAAAAAAAAAATCTCAAATTTAAAGTTGGGGCATTCATTTCTTTAAATCTTTTCTTTTACTTTGTGATCTAATCCTTAGAGCATTGGCACATTATACATGATCAGACGGTGACCTCAACTTTTTAAGGAATACGATGTATGAGTTAGTCCTGGTGCTGGACCATGCAGATGAGGCACTCCAAGGGCTCTCTCACTAACCAGCTTCTACAAACACGAGCTGTAGTCATGTTCGGAGGTTAAACTGACTAGATTTGGGCTGAATTAACATATTGATTTTGGATGCCCAGCTCTGAACTTTATAGGATTCAAAGTGTTTATTGCACACTAGATTTGAAGCCCAATGGTGACCAGACCACATATTCCCATCACTGTAATTGTGCTGCTCCACACGTGGGGACCATCTTCAGAGCGGGTGGTGGAAACCAGGCAGAAATGTCCTTACACACCTGCCCCACCCTTAGAAGAGATGGCAGTAGCACTCGGCCTCAATTTCTGTTTTTCCATCAGAAGTCAGCTGGCAATTTTGCCGGTGCTGGCTCTCTGGTGATGCAGAGAGCCGTCTGCCTTGTCCAGAGCTTGAGCTGTCCCCAGGTCCTCTGCAGAACCAGCTTTGTGGGGGAATGTCTATGTTTTTTTTTCCACAAAGTGACCAACAATGGTTGGTGCCAGCTTGCTCAGAAAAATTAAGCAGGTGGTTAAAGATTAGCTTGTGGCCTGAAGGCTATGGCCTTTTGAAAGAATTTTGTTTAAAAATACAAACAGATAAAAAACAAACAGGAGGAGTTGTTTTGAGTTGTCTTCAATAAAAGGAGCAGCGGATAGCAGAATGGCGTGTTTCTTCAGTGACACCTTGCGTCCCTTGCAATGAATATATCTAAATTCTTGTTTCCTGAACCCTGGAGAGGAGTCAAGTGTCCGAAGAGAATTTCTTTGCTCAGGGGTCCAAGACTTCTGCATTCAGCATGCTGGGCAGACAGTTTGTCTCCACTTTCCTCGGGAGCATGTTGCCAGAGCTTGCCTGGCTGCTTCTGACAGCCAGTATTTCCCACTGCAGAGCAGGCTGCTGCCTCCTCCCTGGGTCTATAAGCTGCCTGGAAAGCCCAGCAGACAGCTTGGATCCTACCATTCCCAAGCTGTATGCACTAGCCCATGTGCAATGTGGGCCGTAATCCCAGTTTTTGCTAAACAAAAGACAGTATAGATGTTCCTGCATTTAGCCTGAGCAGCCGTCAGCCACGCTCCTCACGGCCCCGGTGAAGCTGCGTGACCGCCTGGCCTCCACCATCGCAACAGAAGGGATGAGCCATAAAGTTTTCCTCCTAATTCCTATGTTACTTTATGCCCTGAAGCTTGAAAGCGTAAAGATTTCCAAAGCACTTGGCTTCATAAAGTGCTTGTAATTCTGGGTATTTTTATTACCCATGTGAAGGTTTCCACAATAGTGTAACTTCATGGATTTCTAGCAGAATTATTCTTGATTTCTATCCATGTGAGAAGAGTATCATATTCCAGGACTTTTCAGCCTGGGACCATTATATTTTCAATTGAAAGCATCAGCATTTTGTCTATAGACATTTATAAACCTAAATTATTCTGATCTTTGAGTTCCACCAATTTATTTTATTGATATTTTGATTTCTTGGCCTGTTTTATGACAAAAATGAAAGCTGAAATAACAGGATTCCCTCCAGATTGGAAATTCCGCTTTTTGAGCAGGTCTTATGCAGCATGGGATTCTTTTATTGCCTAATTTAACATATATATATATATATCTCTATATATCTGTATCTCTGTAATGAGCATCTTGGGACCCTGAATAAAAGTTTATTACAGTTGAGTGTTCCTTGTAACAACATTTGGCAATTTACCAACAAATGGAGAAATGTCCAATT
>NW_009599519.1:0-32429 GCF_000690535.1 Cariama cristata | reverse complement strand
AGCTTCATATTGATCACCTTTAAAAAATGTCTTGTAATGAATACAGTAAATACTGGAGAATAGAAAACTTGTGTATTTACAAGCTAAATGCAGTGTACAAACTTCAGCTTGCAGTGAAGAAAACAAGAGAAGTAAAACCATGATACCCAGGTCAGTCTCACGTCCTTGAGATTTTTCTGTGTGGGAATTTGGCACAAGCAGATCTACTATGGCAAAATCAGAATGTTTTGAGCATGCTGAGCATCCCTTTTAAGCTCCCCCAGGCAGCTGTTTAACACTCCCCTCTTCTCCCTGCATGCCTCCTCTTCATCTCCAATGTTTGGAGCTGTTGCTCTGCTGACCTTCGTCTTTCCCAAACCAACTTCTCTGCCTTGCAGACCTTTCTTTAAACAAAGACCTACCTATCTATCTTTAAACATCTAGTTCAAACCCTTTGTTTTGTATTTTAGTTTCCCCTTTTCCCCCTCTTTCCCCTCTGTCACCAGGCTTTTCAGGACTGTGGTACCTGCTTTTGGGATTAGCCCTTGGAGGGAGACAGGGAGGGCAAAAGGGCATTTTCATGGCTAGGAATACACAGAGGAAAGTAATTTTAATTTGTCTCTCTCCCTTGATCTAATACCAGAAGCTTTCTCTTTCTGGATATAGACAAAATGAAATTTTCTCTTGTGGTGTTTTTTGGTTTCATGATAGCTTAAATGTGCCTGTTCCCTGGGGGTCAGTGGGGACAACGGGCATTGAGCACCTCTGAAAATCCTTCTTCTTAGGAAACCCTGCCTGGAAAGGCTGGGCTAGGTCAGGCTTGGCCCCACAAGGCTACAGATCGACTCTGAATTGGGCCTGGACACACCTGACATATGCCGACCCAATGGCTCAGCTAGTCTTTTGCTATTTTTGTCTTTTCTTTAGGGAGACAGCTTGACTGCTTAACACAGCGCTTAATTCTCAGGTCATGATCTGCATGTCTTCAGGTCATAGGGGAATTTTGGCTTGCCAAGTGTTAAACCTTCTGTGTTTATAAGCATTAAACCTTAATGTGGTTACTGCTTGCTGCTCTATGTGTTTTGTTTCAGTCTTGTGAAGACTATGACATATAGCTTAAGGGCACTGCAGACAGTAACTCAAGCTTTGTTTAAGACATCGCAGCTAAAAATGTTTCATGCTACTGACACATTATGGTAATGTGGGATACTTTATGCCGTGTAAATATAAAACTTGCATGTTACGAGAATGAGATCTTTTATATTTTCTTGCCAAGGGAAATATTTACTATTTTTTTTTTTTTTGTAATATTGATTTTTACATCATTAAAAAAACCACCATATTTTGTTAGCTTTTGTGTGAATTAGGGGATGGAATCTCAAATTTATTTTAAAAATAGAAACCACATCATGCAACCATTTCTACACGATGTGGGAGTGCTGACCTCTTTAGTCCCTTGCAAAGCATAGTGTGGCTGAGTAGGGATGTCTGGGTGGCTTTTCCAATCGCTGCACTGCTGACAGCCTGCAGGTGTATGACGTGGGGAGGACTCACTCTCTTCAGTCTTCCCATCTTCTTATTTCTCTGATAGCTTTGGATCAGCACAAAATTCTTGTCCTACTGAGCATCTGCTGACCTCAGTGATCTGCTGAAGTCAATCAGCCTCTGCTGACCTCAGTGATTTCCCTAAGAACTATCATGTGTATGGAAGCTTTCCTGTCCTTAAAACCTATATTTTAAGGGCCTGTCCCAAAACTCACTGAGTCGATGGCAAGCATTTAACTGACTCAAGCAGGCTTTAAATTGAGTCTTATTGCAGAATTTGCTAGTGGAATACAACGGGGATTTTGTGTCCTGGCATGTTTTAAGCAGATGTGCCTTTCTGCTTCTGGACAAAGAAGGTAAAGCTGTATTTGTGTGAGACAGGGGATCAGTTCCTGATGTGGCTCTAGGGAAGTATTTGTATGTAAGATGCCATGAACAGCTCCTCTGTAAGCTTTGAGAATTATTTAAAAAGTCACTTGGCAGCTTTTTAATCTAGTTACAAAAATGTGTGCAAATCTTATTTCAAGGTAAGTGGAAAAAAACCAAATACTGAGCTATTAAATTTAATCTCTATCCAGAGCATTGTAATAAATAAAGAAGGAAGAAAATACCTAACTGCCAAATAACCATGCAAACATACTAGGTCTTGTAAGTTCGTGTTTGCCTGGACTCCAACCAATACGTGGTTGCACCCTATAAATTTGCAGGTGGCATTTCTGTTTGATTTCATTCAGTTCTCCAGGTCTACCTCTTCTCTAGGTGAAGCATGTGCAGGGGTATTACTTTACTTAGCTATATGAGAAGGTCTTACACACACACTTGGATGAGGTCTCGCTATAAAAAGCAGTGATTATTTTGCCTTGTATGTATTGGTTAAGGGACAAGACCTATATAACAAGGTACTTTGCTCTTTCGTTGTTATGGAGTAATTGCTGGCATGTTACAATGTGTTAGTATAGGAAGCCAAATTCTGATCTCATTTGTAAATATGCGGCCTTTATAGAATATAAGAGGTTCAGATGAACGTAAATGAGAGCAGGAGTTTACGTCATTCTTTAGAGATGTAAAGTAAAGTATAATCATAGAAAAACAGGGGTGAGAGTCTTCAACAGATACTCAATCATCAGTGTGGATCAAGGTAGGACCAATTATGTCTGTATCATTCCTGTCAGCTGTTCATTTAAATTGTACTAGAAGATAATCCAGTATGGGAAACTCCACTCCTTCCCCAGATGATATACTCCAATGCTTCACAGTTAGGTTTTCCTTATGTCAAACACGAATCTTCCTTCTTGCAATCTTAATCCAGTTTCTTTTTGTCCTATCTACCATGCAATATTGCACTACTAATCTGATTTTTATTTTGCTAGGAATATTTTCCTGTGTTTTCTACCTGGAGGTGTTCAGAGACATCATTTCCAACAAAACAATTGTAATTTAATTAAGGTGCTATGGGGCAACAAGAATAGAAACTATTACATCTACTAACAACAGTCATATCTCTGCTTATCTACGTAATAGAAAAACAATTTAATTAAATGCCTCTGCTTAGTCAAGTGGGTTTCCAGTCTGAGTTTGCCCTTCCTGTTAATGGAGCCAAATTTGTTTATTTTTGGGGATTCCAGAAATGCATGTAATCATTTTCCAAGAACGGCTGTTATCAGCAGAGTGGTAGTAATGTTGAATCATTTGTGCTGGGTTGTGACAAGAATTTCCGTTCCTGAAGAGGTAGCAATTGAAAGGCAGAAGTACGTGCAGTTCAAAACCATGGTGGGCATATACTGTGTTGATGGACATGAGACCAGCCAGCCAACAGAGAGAAGAGAATTCAAGGTAGGGCACTACCGACTTGGCAAAGGATATGAAAACTTTGTCCCTGTAAAGGAAACTTTCTAAAAATGCCTCACCACTGGCTCTGCTCCACTGACATTACTGAGGCTGGAAGACGTAGTAATAGCCTAAAGGATTAAAAGCATGAGTGGGAGTTCTCTGCTGTGCCATACTGGTGGAGCCGGAGAAGTGCTTGCAACAGTGGGAAATCCTTAGCGAATATCCCTAGTGTAGATACGGCCCCATGGAGCCTTTAGGAGTTAAATCTGCAGGAAATAAAAAGAGGGGGAGGGAGTGTGAGAGATGCAGTACAGACCGTTCCTAATAAGAGTAAAACTGCACACAGCCCAGAATACAATATACAGAATATAATTGAAAAAGATGTTTTGAATGAACAATAACCTTTAAATCCTTTAGTGTGTGTTCTCTGAGCTGTAGAATGTTCTGATTGTTAAGGCAATTAGCTTTTAAAAATAGTTATTTTTTTAGATTTTAATTACATGCTGCATTTTGCCTTTGTTATTAGATGGGGTCAGTAAGGTTACTGAAGTAATTATTGCGCTCTGCTTGGCACTGGTTAAAGTATAACTGGAGTAACTGCATTCAATTCTGTATGAAAAAACGTGGACAAATTGAAGAATTTAGAGGAGTGGAAGAAAGATGGTAAGAAGTTTGGCATTCAGATCTAAGAGGAAAGGTTAAGATAACTTGGCACCTTTAGCCTAAAGGCAAAAGAAGAGTGTGGGGAACATAATAACGGGAGACATAAAGGAATGTTATAAAGAGGACAAGGATCAGTTATTCTCATTAGTCAACAAGGATGGGACAAATAATAATTGGCTGAAGCAGAGGGAACTTTTAGGTTAAATATTAGGCAAAACTGTAGAAGAACTGTTCGGCAGTTGGACAAGCTGCCAAGAACCGTTGGACAATCACTGTTGTTGGAGTTATTCAAGGCCAGACGCCCATCTACAGGAGCAGTTATAGAATAATTAAATCAATCCTGCCACAGGCAGAAGGGTGGGCAAGGGGTCCTTCTGGCCTCATTGACCAGAATTTTGTTATGGACCTACTTTTTCAGGATTCACACCCACCCTTTATTTTGTAAACTATGGAGTCTGCTTCAGCCTCTGCTAAAATCAAGGAGGAGAGCAACAGTTTAAAGCTGTTCTTTGTAGGAACAGAAAACATGTAAGACAAAAAATTATCCCCTCATCTGTGGCCCTGTATTTCTTTCTACAACTTCTTAGAATCAGACTTCCTTTCCTCTGGGTGTCTCCGCTTTGTCCCTTTGAAAATATGAGCTCTGGGAGAATAAACTAGTAACCAAAACAGACTAGAATGGCTTTGGACTTATTCATTGCTATTCACTACTTTATGGCAGCTTTTAGAAGTTGAATTGTAAATAACCTCTGCGTTTTATTGATAATATGCTCCTTGTCTTCCCTACTACTTATATGGAAGAAACTGATCACGACAAGTGCAAACTCTGCCTTCTTGGCGTCAGCAGACCTCTTCCCATAAATTCTTTAAGATGTTGAAAACAAAGCAAACCAGGAATAACTCTACAAAAAGTTGCTCTGGTACACAACTGTTACCAGCTGGATTTGGCCCAAAGATTGGCCGGGACAGATTCTCCTTCCAGCTTCATGGTGAATGTCAAGGCATGGTCCCAGTTATTGATCACTGTGTTTGCAAGTGGAGCAGATCATTTTTAGAGGTACATTGCACTGTTTTCGGCACAACTGAGATTAGAATCTGGCTGCCCGATGGAAAAAAATGAGAGGTTTTACGTGTGCTCTGAGAGGCACTCCAGAGATGATATAAAGGGCAATGAGCTAATTTGTATTGCTAACAGTGGTCTTAAAGTGGTAATTACATATGCAATTACAAACCATAAGCCCAGCCCGTTTATTTTTCCCCTCTAGTGCTAATGAAAAACAAAGTAGTCTTAGTGTTCTGTGAGATCCCGAATGCAGTGCAAGCAACCATTCAACTGATTAACTGGAAGGCAGAGCCACAGTACAACACTGCTTGGGTTAAAAAAAAAAAAAAAAAAAAAAAAAAAGGAAAAAAAAGAAAAAAAAAAAGAGTGCTAGTGGCAACAATTTTAAATCCTCAGAATAATGGCAAAGTCATACAAAATCCATATATTTGCTAAGCCTGAAAACAACCTGGTGTCTGGAATGCCTTGTCTGGCTGTGCTCTGTCCCTTTCTAGCCAGTAACATTATCTCAGAGATACAAGGATATGTCTGCCGTGGAGATTACCTCTTTTTGCTGAATCTGGAGACTAGAAAACGGTCACAGAGTGGGAGATGCCATTGCAATGTGATGCGTGACCCCACGCACAAATGAAACCACCCCACAACCATAACTGTGAGATGCCTTCACTAAGCTCCATTGCTCTTTTTTAATCCCCACTCCTGTTTCTCTTGACATAAAGTGAAAGGTGCTGGAGTCCTTTGAGGCGGGCTGCATAGAGGGGCTCCCCTGTGACTTGGGCACCCTGGGAAGGCTGAGTTGGGAAAAGTGCGCCTGGGGGGACTTGCAGTGGGTCTGCGTGCTGGCTGGTGACTTCCAACCAGGGAGCAGGAAGGGCCGATGGGCGCCCACCTTGCTCCCCATCATGGCCCTTGTGTGCCCAGGGGCTCCATGAGGAACCACAGCCATCTCATCTCCAGGGTTCACTCTCCCTCCCTCACTCTGAGGATTCTCAGATCATCTTCTGCAAAGCACAAAAAGAGAAAGGGGAGATGTTTTACACAAGCCTGTTTTTCTGCTCTTGTGGAGTCAAAAGAGACCATTTCATAGCATTAACTCTGTATTTCTTTTCTAAAAGCAGATTGTACTTTTGATGAATAACTAATATTTAACATCCATTAAAAACAAGTAAACAATTGTCTTCGAATTTAGTTATCCTTGGCAAATATTATTGATATGTGTATGTCTAATATGTCATGCATCTAAGCAGAGGGGGGAATGAACCTTTTCTTCTGTAATGTCTATTAATGAGTCTACGTGCAAAACTTCATCCAATGGTTTTTGGAACTATAAACCCTTCCTTTCTTGGCTTAGTTCTTCAGGCTCTGCTAACTCTTTTTTTTTTTTTTTTTTTTTTTGCTGCTGTCTCATCCTGGACTAATTCACATGTGAATGTGAAGGGGAAGAGTACCTTCACCACCCCTTCAGTGCTGAATCGAAGCAGTCTGGAGGGCCAAAAGGCCAGACGTTTCTACCTACAGAAGTGGCTGATGTGTGGAGGGCAACGCAGTCCTAACAGCACCAGTACTTAATAACTCAAAGCTGTTTGATGTGGCTGTGCTTTTTCTGCTTGTGGGTCTCCTCGCCTGCTAGCATCACTTTGTAACCTCGGGCACCCTCGAGACCCAGCCCCCTCGCTTTTAATTTACTGGGGAACTTGTGACATAACAGCATTAAGGCTCTGCCCACTCTGGCTTTTTCTGTGATGGAGATGTTTTAAACAAGATTCCTGCTACAAAGTTGAAAGAATAGAGAAAGAAAATTCAGCATGACTTTGGGGTAGTGCAAACAAGTCATAGGAAACTCACTCTAGATATATCTCCAGAGACTAGTCAAGACAAAAGTTACAGCACAAGCATTTGGAAGGGGGCCACTGCAAACAATTTGTCCTCATTCCAGTTGAGCAACTGTAAGCAGGGACATTTTCAACACAGGCCATTTAGGGACAGAAGGAAAGATTGGATGGCACTAAAAGAAACTACACAAATACATGGTGATAGGATGACTCGGCCACCCGCCACACATACTCTGCTGTTTCATTGTTCTTTCTCCTATCATCCCGTCATCTGAAAAGGTCCCACCCTGGCAGAGCAGCGTGGCACAGCAGAGAGTGACATAAATTAACTCCAGGTGACAAAATCACCTTTCTTGGCTGGCCTCCATTTGGTGGGGAGGAAGGGCAGGGGTCATATGTGTGGCAGGAGCTGAGGACAATGGGGTAAAAAAGGATTTTGCTTGTCGAAGTGAGCAATATAGCGAACAGAGGGAGAAAAGATGCTTTGCTCCGCTGTGGCATATTGCTCTGCGCATCTCGGGTTTAAAGGGCTGCAGTCATCCTGCTTTTTGAGGAAACTCTTGGATATGGTTATTCCAATTTCTTTAATCCTTCTCTTCCCCCTAACTTACAAGCTATTCTTGCTCTGCTAGTTTCCCCGGCATGCCAAAGGCACCATACCTTTCCATGGAAAGTTTCTGCCACCCTGTCTGATTTTGTATTCACACTGCATAAATAAGAACAAGACCTCCCTCCAGCACCTTGGCATGGGGTGGGGAGTTGGATGGGAGGACGGTGCATGATAGAAATATTATGTAAGCAAGGTCTGAATGCCTGCAGCCCCAGCTCTAGACAGCCATTGTCCACAGATATTTTAAAACTGCTTTTTTTTTTCTCCCCCCTTCTGAGCACCTCATCACAATACAGTTTCATTCAGTGAAGAGCTGGCATTCAGAGGCTGGATGGCTTAGCTGGCCTGTTTTGGGATGGGGTGCCTTTCATCTGTAGGTCACTGCTTTGAATTCTGCCCACATTGTTGGCAACCATGAGCCCTTCTCTTCTGATGGCAGCGCAGCAGCATATGCAAAATTGCTAGGAAGTCTCCGATCCTAGACACCATGTCTAGATCATAAAAGCTACCGTAACAATTGAGTCTAAATGGCACCCTTGGCAGCTGAAGCAGAGGCCAAGCAATAAAAGGGCTACGGAGAATGGACTACTGTCTAGCATCTATAAGCTAATAGTGAGGAACACTGGTGAGGGAGTGTGAGAAAGTACGCATGGCCCATGAAGGCTCTTTCGGGTGAAGAAGGAGGATTTCAGTCTCCTAGGCTGAAAGGCCAACACCTTTCAATAGCAGAAGAATCATTTACAAATGTGAGAACAAAACCATTGTTAGTCCTCGTGCCTTTAACAATGGTGCTTCCTGTTGGCATCTTCTGCTTACTAATAACACAGTCCCACGATTTGTATCTTCACAGTGCTGCACGAGCACTAACTAATTAATCCTTTCTCACCCGTTTGAGGCAAGTAGTTTTTTATTTTTAATGGTCTGTAGTGGAGATGTCTTCCTTAAAACTGTTAAAGATGTGTTTATAAAGGCTACATAATACTGACTACACAGCCTATGCTAATCTTAGGATTTCTGCATTTGATACAGCTATTCCAGTTCAGGTAGGCTACACCCAGTTATACGTTTTGCTGAACTGAGGTCTTAATTAAAATCAATGAGAACTAATTCTTGGGAAAAAAACCTCAGAGCAGGGCAGGGTTTCAGTACAATGATACGAAACAAACAAACAGCTCCTCCTTTCTGCCCCCCAAACAAATCAACTCCCCTTCATGGGAATAATCTCTGGCTGTCTGACCTTATTTATTCAGATGCTGACATGAATCATCATCTGAGCAAGTATTCCCTCCTACACCTGCAGTACTTGGGGTTATAGTTCTCCTTGGTTTTCTGCAGCAGTAAGAGCTCAGCGTTACTTGGAGCCGTCTCCATCTGGCACGCCATGAAGTCCACAAAAGCACAGAGGTCTTTCTGTAAAAATGGAGACGGCCCAGATTGCTTTCCCTTTACACAACATCTCAAGAGGACTCCAGACCTCTCTCTTCTGCAGTTAGAGTCAAGTGTGCAGCCTTTTTCCCTCCTATCTACTTTTTGTGTGATGACCTCTTCTTGGGGTAAAGAACTGCGTGGGTGAGTTTTGGGGGAGGGGTTGTTCTTCTCGGGAAAGCCAAATTGCAGGATGCAGCACATCTTGAGCTTGGCAGTCTTTCACACTTTCCCAAGAGGCAGCTGAAGGGCCCAAGCAGGGGTAAGACGTTATCAGCTCACTTCTAGCATGCCAGAGCATATCCTTACACACAGATAGTGACACACTGTGTGCACCACAGTTGACCTTCGCAGACCAAAGGAGATCCTTCAGTGGCGGCTAAGGGAATATCTCGTGTCATCTGTATGCTGTTACAAGGCTAAGTACTGAACAAAGGACTAGCTCTGCAGCGTTAGCCATAAAGCGTGCACAAAAGTGAAGGCAGAAGTTAAACATTATGTTATCTGCCAGTCATTCATTGTTTGGAGGGAATATCCCAAGAGCGTGGCTGAGCGTTGGTCTCGTAAAGATCTATACATTGCTGTTGGAATGGGGTCATTTGTCACCATCTGGGATTATACCACTAGCAGTATATGAGCGTATTCAGAGTATTATGCAGCTCCAGGTTTCAGCCATATGGAAAAAGTGTAATATAGTGAGAAATTCAATCCTTTAATAGAATCCAGAGCACCCTTCAGAATGTTTTCCTTCATTTTATTTCTTTGCAATGCAGGCTTAATAACCACTGATGTAGCATTTAAATTGGAAGAGATGCGACATCTAGATAAGCTGGGAGATCTGCTGATATGAACTGCCTTCTGATAGGAAAATCCCTTGCTGTTTCAGTGGAAAAACCCACCGAGCTTACTAAAGCCAGAGGAAGGGTATGGCACAGCCGTGGCATGCATTAACCTCTTTTGACTTCTGAAGGGCTCCCCTATCCTGAAAGAAATACTCTCCAGTAATTTTCACTCTGGAAATTGTCTTGACACTCACCTCTTTCACGCATTGCTCAGGCAAAATACTAAAAGCATAAGACAAATGTGGCTTGTGACAGGATGCTGATGGTGCACAAGAAAACAGGAGTCCTTGTCTCCTTTCCTATCATCTATGCCTTTTTATAGACGACATTTGTGGTAGAGCAGCCTTGTTGATATGACCTCACTGCCTGTAGGAGACTAGGTTGGTCTGTGCAAATCCATCAGCGACTATAAGGCATCAAAATGGTCATACTGATGAGCTCAGAAGCCAGAATTTCTTTTCTATAAACTTGCCTGGTGGTGCCAGGACAGCTTCCCCAATGCTGGATAGAGGATATGAAACTGGATGCTATGTTGTTAAGGATTTGGAGCGATGGTGAAACTGGGAGGAATTCCTGTAAGAAATCAGCTCCATTGATTGGGAAGCAATGATGGCTGGACCAGACTGCTGCTGGCTGAGCGTGAACAGGAGTGTCTGAAGGAATTTGATGTAATTCTGAGCTTGATGTCTCAAAAAAAGTCTGCTCCTGAGGTGCACCTGGCATGACACCGTAGCCTAATGCCAGAGAAATGCAAACGTTCCCTGAAAGAAATGGTGGGGTTTTCTGAGGCCAGGAGCGAATAATGTATGTTGCTGTCTGGGAAAGGTACAAACAGCTACAGCTCAGTGCAAAAAACTGCATTATGGCTATATCTGGCTTAAGTGCTACATAGTTCTGCAGGCTGTTAACAGATGTTGCCAGAGCAACTTGTTACAACAAGCTGTGTGGTATTTCTGAACCCAGTGATGATACTGGCACCACCTCCTCCATCTCCCAGTGAATGGGAACTACCTTTGGTTGGGACAGGTTCGCAGCCCATCCCAAACAAATACCCTTGAAGCTCCATATGAGGAACTAAATGAGGCTCCGAGCTAAGTTCAATGTGTGTGACAAATAATCCTCTGATAGCTAGGTCTTCCTTGTCGCTATACAGGTCCATAGAGCTGGTCAAGATATTTTAAGAGCTACATTTTTAGAGCTAGATCAGGGGGGAGATGACAGTGGGGAGAGAGTACAGATTGGCAGAAAATGGGGAAAGAGGGCTGGAGAGAGGCAGAGAAGCTCTGCGAAACAGTCAGCTACTAAAGTAGTTGTGTGGCAGCCCCAAGCCTCCAGCTATGTTCTAAATCAGACAAAGGAGGGATTTGTACCCAGGTGGGTAGCCAAGTTGCAGTGCAGTTGGATTTGGTTGGGTAGATTTCTCTGTGTTTCATTTTTTGTAGAAAAGTTTGAACTCATCTCAATGAGTCCCAGGAAATTTTTTTAGAAAACTCGGGGTTTTTTGGAAAATCAATCCAGTTACAGCTGTCTTAGCCAGGTTATTTTCTCACCTTATGAAAACCCTGCAAGTAAACTCTTTGGGAGAGTGTATGAATGGTGCGGTACACAATATCTCAGTGAATCAGGCTAGTAGACAACGAGGTTTTCACACAGTGAAACAGACAAATCAATGGCAGTGATGTAGGACAGTAGGAAAAAAAAACACTTACCATTTTGTAAGTCAGAGGAAAAAAACCCTGTATTATGTTGCTTAGTTACTTTTCTTTCCTACTGATGCAAAAGAGAAAACAATGCAGAAGATCACCTAGAAGAACATTCTCACTCCATTGGCCCTTCCTGGTGAGTAGCCAGAAATGATGAAAAATGAACAAAGGCTCCTTCCAAGGGACAGCAGTGGGAATGGGTGCAGCACGTGACAGACACCATTGACCCATCTTCCCTGGTTTGTGTGAGTCAAAGCAAAGTGTAATTGTGATGTAGCCCTTCTTCATCTCTCAATTACTTGACAGAACAATAACACTGACAAGATAAAGTGATAAAATAAACAAATCCTCTAAAGCTTTTATAATCTAACTGATTCTTTTCTCCCAAGCACAGCCTGCCCAGTAGCAAGATGAGGAGCTGTAGTTTGTCAAAAACAACAGTCTACTGAGCCTGGAGAGAGAAATACTTTGAGCAAGAGGAAACAGGCATTTCAATCACTTTGCGAAAACCAGGCCCTTAGTCTCTCTGCGTATTTGATATGCTAAAAAATCCTGTGTGACATGGTCTGTGATCAGGAGCCGTGCTGATCATGGCTGCTCAAAGCCGGCAAGGAATGACTCGGGCCGTTACTGCCAAGAGGACGGGCTGGTGTAGACCACAACTGACTTATTCCAAAAAGCAAATAACCCTGAGGGTCTGATCTGCAAAAGTGCTCAAGTAAATGGGAGTTGTGGTTGCTCAGCATTTCCACAGATCAGGCTGCTCTGTCCTCATTAGCCATGCTGCTGCTAACTCCTATAAACCCTGCAATTTCTTTTTATGCAGATAAGTTATCGTGCAGGAGTCTCCCAACACCTGGGCTCTGCTGATATCCTGCCACCTCCCAGCGGAGCTTCAGCCCTGGTCCTGGCTCAGAAACTGCCCCAGCTGCTCTGAGAAAAGAGAAGGGTCTTAAAAGGCAGCTTCTGCACTGGGGTGGGGGCAGAAGGCTCTCCACCTTGGCAAATCCCACAGTCCCTCACAGAATGAAAGCCCCTGAAATACTTTCATAGCATTGGTATTCATTCTTGGTAGCCTAACATCTGCGGATGCCTAATTTTACTAATCCTGCCTGTGACTAGCTCAGGCAGGCTGGCTGATACATTCGCAGAAAGATGGAGCTAACATGTGCAAGATCAGGAAAAAAGCCAAACCCTCAACAGACCAATGAAGTCAAACAAGCAGGTTTCTGGGATTTGGACATGTCACGTCTGCCATCTAGTTACTAGTCAGGGCTTGTTCCATGTAGAAAATGAAGAGCAAATAATCCAGTACCACATAAAAGGGGAATAAATTTACTGTGACTTTTGACAAATGAGAGAAAGACTTTCAATGGTATTTTAATTGAGGTGCTTGGAAAATAATATGATTAATAATTAAAATAAAAATATGTGAACCCCTGAACTTATTTTATTTGGCTGTAAAAATAATTGTATATGCTAAACTAATAGCCAGGAATACAAATGACGAAGTGTTACTGCAATAAAGGAGTTGAAAGCTCTGGGTCCCAGTCTCAAATACAATGAGGTTGTTAGCATGAGGTCCTCTTGGCATAAGACGTGATCTGGTAGAAGTTTGACCAGTGAAGTGGAAGCCAGGACATCATAAGTTCTGTGCTGTTTTGTTCTTTGATTGATTGGGTAAGGCACAAATTGGCACAAAGAACCACTTTCAGTCTCAGTTTGCCTATCTGCAAATGAAGACATATATCATAGTGATGTTACCAGACTGATTTATTGTAACGTATTTAAAGCTTCTCAGGTGTAAGTTATTATAGAAAAACGCAAAGTTTATTACTCCTAATCTAAAGTACTATATGAGAACTTCAGTATTGGTAATCTTGTATTTCATCTGCAACTTTAGCTGTGAATAATGTTTTACCTTTATATGCACACACATGTTCTAGCTGAAAAATAGCATTTTCTTTGCTTTCTAACAAAACTTTCTGTAGTGTGGTTTGGCATTCAAAAATAAGGTTGCAGTTCTGTTGAACATTGATTTGGTTTAAATCTACAATTTAGGTAATTGTTCTGAGCCATGTAATATGCTGATTTGCAGATAGTTATAAAATAGCTAAAATACTGCTTAAAGATGTAATAATGGCAACCAGTTTATTCATGATGTAAAAGACCCCTTAACTTTACAAACCAGAGCTGTTCATTATAATGAATGCTAGATTTTTGCACAGGAACCAGTCATCTTAATTTTAGCTTTTAGTACATAAAAGAGGATGCCCACAGCTATAGAAGTACCAGTGGTCGCTATGTCTAAGAATGAGTTAAGGGTCTTCTGCTGAACACGCTACTGGTTTTGAAATACTGTGGCTGTCTCAATAGAACAAGATACTGGGTTTGTGTAAAAAGGTATAAAAGGGCTGGATGATGACACTCTTAGTCTCTCTCAGCTCAGAATGTAGCAGCACTCACTGAATAGGGTAGTACACGGCTCTGTTGATCTCAGGGTCTGGCTCAAAGATCAGTTTTCAGCTCCTGGTATTAGACCAGTGCTCCCTGCCTTACTGTCCGATGATGTCCTGGCGGGGACCTTGTACGCTCACCTGTAGCCTTGCTGTGTGTCCTGCTGCTGCTGGCAACAGGATGCCGTAAGGAGGGGCTGCGCAGTCCCCTTTGGACAGCCGGTGACTCGCGGCAGCGCCCTGCAATTGGAGGCAGGAGCTTGGTGGGCAGTAAGGGGGATATGGCAGGGCAATGCACATGCTGAGCATTTCACCAGGTCGTACTGAGGAATGCGACATGCCTAAGAAGGAGTGGAGCTGACGCTGGACCCAGAAATTCACATTTTCATCAAAGGTTAAATAATGTGTATGAGTAACCTGTGATAACACACTGAAGAAAAATTTGTCTGAATACACTGCACTGAACACAGGGAATTAGGAGCCAATGCCAGAAGCAGCCAATGCCCCTCTGCTGAGGGCAGCTGTATTTGTCGGGGAGACAGGACAAGTGTCAAAAAGAGACCATGTCTCCAGGATATTCACCACAACTCGTGTGTCAGCTCCCTGGCCAGGCAAACTGGCTCAGAGCAGCCCTGTACCCTGGCCTGGGACTGCCCGAGGTGAGTTGGCATCACAGTAAAATTCAAGGACCTGATCTTCCCTGTGGCTTCCTTTGGGGTGGCCCCGTCTGCTCGACTTGTCTCTGATCCCAACCCCCCCAGCTTTTTTCACCCTGAGCAAAGCTGCTGCAGGGTATGTGACAGGAGGACTGCTACAGTCCCTGCCGGGGCTGGGCTCTCCACAAGCACAACTGGTCGGGGCCACCTTCATCTCAGATGGACGGGACTGGGGGCAGGTGACACCTTCTCCCTTTTTACTGCTTGGAGAGGTTCTTTTCAGGTCTAATTCTCCCCTCACTAATTTTAGTCTTATATAATTCAATTACTTTAGTGAAGTTGCCTCCTGATTTATGTTGGTGCGAGTGAACGGAGTATCAGCCCTTGAGCCTTTTACCAAAGTATGATGTTACACTATTTCTGGACATCATCATGTGCTGGTTGTGCAACAGATAAGAATAATGCTTGGTAAGTCATTAGTACTTCGGTTCAATTTGTGCTAAAATAATCAGCTACATCCCATTTAGTTTCTAAAGCCTCCTCATTATTGCTGCAAACATCAGACCCATGACCTGCTTTCCACTCTGCGAGAAAGGGATAAGTGAATTTAATGCGATCTTTGTGTTATCAAAAGTCTGCTGCTGTTCCCTTGAAATCAGGTGGTGTCTTATCAATGACTGCAGTGAAGGTAGGATCAGGTCCAAATTTCAAACACTTAATTTTCCAGCAGAGAAGAGTCAGGCTTAAACTGCTGCACTTTGGCAAATAATGAATGGGACCTCATTATCTCTGGTGGGACGTGACTTTACAGACGATTACATGCTGAAAGTATGCCACCGGTAGACTGGCTCTGTCCTGAACTGTGAAACTTGCTCAGAGAATCAGAGACTGCTAACTTTCAAGGCACTTCATTCATTCTCATATCATGAATGGTTTTGTCAATGAATGGGACTACTGACCTTGATGATCTGGTATCAGCCTTTTCTGCTAGGTACAAGCACACAGTGATGAGGTGGCTACTAAGCATTATCCCTGCATTCTTTTCAGATGAAAACTCATCCACAGTAGCATTTCCCAGAATGCCTCTCCTTGTAAAACATTACTGTGACCTTGTTCATTTACAAAGAATTTGATGTCTCTTAGGAAAACAATATACAGATTAAGAATCAAAGGAGTTGCTCCACAAGTTTTATGTCGAAAATCATGGTCTGACTTTCTGAATATATATTTGCTAAACTGTTATAAACCGAGAAATTAAAAAATGCATTTGATTAACTTTATCCTTATTGCACTTTAGAGGTGAAATAAAAATAGTACAGGAGTAGAAATTATTTCACCATGGTGGATTTTTTTGCTCCTGCCACATGTTCCCTGAACTCTACTTTTTAGAGGTATTACAGGGCTAAAATCAGTGGTTCATGCGGGCTTCTCAAGAGTATCTATGATGGGTGCTGCTTAGAAAGCTTGTTGAAAGACTTAATGATTTATGGATTTATTCTTACAAAACTTTTATGAGTCAGATAAATACTGTTATTGCTGTTCTGCAGATGGGTAAATTGAGGGACTGAAAGCTTAAGTAGCACGCACAAGATCACCCAGCAAGTCTAGAGAAAATAGGCTGGAACAAGAATGTTTCATTTCTATTTTCATGTTCTGTAAGTGTTAGATCATCTTTCTCCCATGATTAGCTGCTATTCTGGCATGAACTCAGGACCATTATGATAGAGCTATTTTTCATACAATGGGATGAGACTGCCATGGCTTTAATTACAAGCATGTGTTCACTCTTTTATGGCATTGTGATTGTTATGTAAGGTGATGTGTAAAATTAATGAATTTTAAATTAGGAGTTTACATTACAAACCCTTTGGGGTAGGGAAAATTTTCTTCCTCTCTGTCCATACAGCACTTATTAACTTGGAGTCCTAGTTAATGACTGGACCTTGGAACTGGTACACCAATGCAAGACTAAAAGTAATTACCAGATTATTTTTATTCAAGATAGAAGTTGTTTGAAATAAATGAGGAGGAAATCCCACCTTGAGGAATTTGCCGAAAAGACTCAAGTGCTTACTGCTGGCTGAACACACTTTTCATAGAATTTGCACCTAATGGGACACATAGTCTTAAACTTGAGTTTAGGAGTAGGGGCGTGCTAAATGCATGCCCCACAGCATATGCTCCTAAATTTTGTAAATTTAACCCAAGTCTCTTGGAGGACAATGTGATGATTTCAGAAATGAATAAATGATGGTATATTTATAGCTTCTTTTCAAAGAAAAGAAAGGTAGCCAATCCTTATGACTAATAACTATTATTTAAAGTACAATCTGAGACGCTCCTTGTAAAATTTCAGCTAGGGTCTTGGCATGACTTAGTGCCCAAGAAAAGGAGATCTATATTGGGAATCAGCTGCTCTTACACAATCTTTGTGATGATTTGGAACCACTTAAAAACAAGGAGTGGATGATATAATACATTCTTTGGATTTGGAGATGTTCCCCTTATTCCTGCTTTGAATTAAGAGAATATATTTGTGATTTAGTTAAATGTCTCTTAGTTAAAATTATATGTCTTTCTTTATCATGCAATTGAAGCCAGATACATTTCTTACAGTAAAAAAAAAAAAAGCAGGTGTGAAGAACTTTCAGCTGCTCTAAGCAGGAGGTAATTTCTATATTGCAGTGGATTTCAAACAGTTGCCTATTGACCACCAAGGACCTGAGGAGCGTCTGCTGGAGGTCTGTAGAGGAGCTGGCTGGTCAGATAGGATTGATATTTTTTTTTTCCCCTCCAATGGCTTAATGGTGTTACAAGTAGCTAAAAATGCATTAAATATTTCCCAGCTAGTACTTTTAAATGTTAACAGTTGTATTTGCCTCAGGGCTGTTATTCAGCCACCAAAACCAGGTGTCCTGTGTGACCAGAAAGCAGGGCTCAGTCTTAATGACAAAATTTATGAAGATGCTGTCTGTAGTCTGAACCTCTTTAGGACTCTCTAGCCTACGTCATGCTTTAAAACCTGTTGGTAAATGCAAACACTTGACTTCATTAAGCAACTGAGGTGTATTTATATCATTGTGAGCAGGCAGATAGGGCTCTAATGATTTTTTCTGATGTGATACTGTCAGTATACAAGTTATTCAGAGGACTTTCTGCTGGTAACGTGCCCTACAATAGCTAATGGTCAGCATACTGAGGAGAACAAGTAAACCTACCTATTTCTTTAACCTTGAATAACCAAATAATAAAATGAACATACGATCTATTATTTCATCACTTAATAGAACACCCAATCTATTTTTTTAATCTGAAGAGCTTATAAAGGGTACAAGATAACAAGTGCTAGTTATACTAGTGTAATACATACTCTGCATTCGATTAATAATTGTAAACACGTGATGAGTCCAAAGGCTAGGCTACATTTTGTTCCTTTGAAACTCCATTCAGTGTGTGCCTTTTGGGTGGCAGAGAAATAAACCAAAGTAAAATTTAGCCACCCATATTTGTGGTATTTCTAGAGCTGGTGTTCAGAAAAGACTTTGCTGTTGAAGGCGCTATTTTCCAACTAAATCTAGAAGGCAGAAAAATGTTTCACTCGTGTTTTCTTTCTGAGGCAGAGAGCTGGCCACAGCAGGGAGAAGCATGGGTTATCAAAATATTTTTTGCTATGGAATATGCTTATAAATCACAGATTTCACAATGCTACTTATACAGAGTTTATGATGGCAATTGTCTGTCCGTTACAACTGGGACTACTAAAAGGATTTGTCACTGAAATTCTTGAGGCGAGAATAATCTTTGGCCATTTTTAGTCTGATGCAATACAAAATTACAAAGGAAAATAAAATGCAGTTAAACCCTGGGCAAAGAAATAGACACAACTAGGGGAATCCACTCTAGGTGACTAGTCTAAAAGAAGAAATTGATTTCAACAGGCATAGTAGATCAATCATGAACTGCTGAAACAATTAGTTAAAGCCATTACTTGTGAATCAATAGAAAAGAAACTGTATCCATTTGTTTAATCTAGCAATTTCAATTTCTCAGGGTGGGAAGCACTTACTACCATGAATAAACTGCAAAATGTATCTTTAAAATAAAGTTTTTAATTAGAACTGGCAGTTCTGAACCTGCTGTTGGCAGGAGCCAACCTACTGAAAAAGAGCCCGATGCAATAGACTGTAAAGTGTGTTTGCTCGCTGCTTTAGCATTTAACAATTAAAAAAACCACCCAACACCAAAACAATCAACCTTTAAATCTGTTGTGTTTCAAAGTCAGCATTAGAAGATTTTTTTTCACTGTGGTTAAAGCAGTTTGGAAGTTTCAACTGTCATTTCTTACAATAGGTGCCAAATACAGCTGGTTTCCTGAAGGATGAAACTTGTTTTACAGGAACACACACACACCCCCCCAAAAAAAACCAAACCAAAACAAACAAAAAAAACCCAAACAAAAAACCAAGAAAAAAACAAGGAAAAAAGCACCTGCTGTAGTAGACTCAGCGATCTAAGTGCCATCCTACAATCTACTGCTGGACTGCTGGTGTGGGTAATCCTTCGTCAGCTGTGACGTGGTTCAAGCACTCAACCAAGCACACGCTGAATTACAGTTTGCTTAAATTGCCTTGTCTTTATTGGGACTTAAACTTAAAGTTGAACATCTGCATTTTAAATAGGGATTATGTATGACACCTACTTGGCAGAAATTGCCCATTTATTTTCAAATGGGCCTAACTGCACTGAGAACAAGAAGTGGTGCTAAGGGTTTTAAAAATCCCATCCTAGGCTGAGTAAAATAGGTGAAAATATAAAACCTTATGTTAAAGGCCAAAAGGTTAGGTGAATAAAAGAGCAAAGTGTCCCATGCCACCTGTCTCTGCTCATTCTTCCGAGAAGCATGAGTCCATCTCCACTTCCCTTCCGTCTGTGGTTTAGGGGCCTTGGTGACTTCTGCATTCCTCTTCTTCTTTCACCTTGCTCTAACTGTGCTGCCATTTAGCAGAATCCATTTATTCTATAGTCCAAGCCCAGTAACCCTTGTCGCTGACCTCACCAACCATGTGCTCAATGTGAGCATGACTCACCGTAGTGATGAGAAATCCTTATTCTCTCTAATTTGGCCTTCCCAAGGAAAGGGGGGTGGAGAGGGGGTGGGGGAGATTCTGATATTTCCAAACTTGCTTGCTGGAAGTATTATGTCAGTTATGCTAATTTGGTGTAGCACATAAATCCTTAGGCTGACTTGCGATTCCCAGCACAACCCTTGTAGACTAATTGAGGAACTCCGTTTCTGTCAGTCACATATTCTGGTGGAAATGCAAGAATGTGAGAAACAATAGGAGCAGGCTAATACTGAGTCAAAACAGATAAAGCCAAATTGCTTGTTGGACTGAAAGATGGGAGCAAGCACATGAGAAGCAAGTTGGTCAGAAACCCGTTGTTGCCGATGATGTGTGAACAGTACACTCGCTTAGTGTGCGAGCAGAGGGGACAGACAGGCAAACCAGCAAGAATGCAACTAATCTTTTCTTTATGAAAGACAAAAGATAAGGCATCAAAATAATACAGTATGCTACAGCCTGCCGATGGATTTCAGTGTGAGGAGAGCACTCTACAGATAGATCTGGAGGAGAAGAATAGCTGGGGTAAAATAAGCCTGTGAATAGGTTGAGTACAGAGCGAGTGGTGCATGGACTGTGTAGGAGGGAGGGAGCCGGGATGGCCGGGGCTGCTCGCAGGCTGCCAGCTGCAGGCAACGCTCTGAATCAGCTCAGGATGGCTACCCAAGGGGAGCACGTGGTGGGCCTTTTTCTCCTCTGGAGACTTTTATTTGTTCTCCCTTTCTTGGTGATTTTTCACTAATCTGAAGAACAAGATGTCCTTAATGAAAACAGATGTTTTACTCTCTTGCATATGGAAAAAAAAATAAAAAATTCCCCAAAATAGAATAAACCCAAAGAATGCTGAGACCAGGGGTAGGTTTCCACAAAGTCAGGAGAACAAACCTCATTAATGCTCTGACCTGGCCACTTGTTTCCCACCAACATGCCATGGAAGCTGTTGATGCAAAGGTCCATGGTAAGACCTGGGTCTAAGAGCGGGTGAGCTGTGTGCCTCTGTAAAGCATAAACACCACACTGAGCTGGCTCGGAGCTTGCCTCATCCACGGTCTCCCACTGTGAGATCCTGGTCAATGGCAGTTTTTGTCATTGGCTTCAGCATAACCAGGAATTGGTCCCAGTATTTAATTTAAAGCACAGCACACAAAAAACCAAAATCATAACATCCCTGCTACATTTATAGAGCTGCATAAACCACCGATTAACAAATGGATGAGATACTGAACTTTGCTTTACCATCTGTCTTTAATTACATAAAATAACTTGAAGCAATTAACAAGAAAGAAACACTGTGACACAAATAAATAAATCCTATTGATAGAAACAGATGAGAGAATACTTAGGATATTTGAATATATGGATGAAAGTCACTAAAGCTCCATAATCTGTACCCAATGATATTACAAGTATTATCTAACAGATTTACACTGACATTGCCAATTATTTTTGAAAAAATAATAGTTACCTGCAGAGATGCAGAGATACAAAAGGAAAGCTCTGTCTGTGTGACTAGAGAAAAAAAATGTGTGGCCCATCCAACAGCCTTGATGTCTCAGTTTTGTCTTTCACAGATAAGAGAAACTAATATCAACAGAAAAATATACAAAGCATGAGGTTTCATAACTGCGGACCTAGAACCAGTCACACAAATCTGCCTGCTTGTAAGTGTTTAGGCACCAGTGGGGATTAGGGTCTTTAACACTTTGCAGGATTTAGGTTCTAAGTCTATTTTTTCAGCATTCAAATACACTTGTTTGCCTTCTCTGTTTAGGCACTTATTAAAAATGAGTGTTCTACAATAGCTGTTGAGTGACTGCTGAGTGGATTAAGAGCTGACCAGCTGATAGATGTCAAAAAGTCACTATCAGCTCCGAATGAAAGCTCTGGAGTCAGTTTGCACAAATGAGTGTTACGCCTGGCAGGCTATGGAATTGTCCTTAATGGTTGAGAGACAAGTGCATCCCTAGGAAAACAATGCTTAGTAAATTAGGGAGGAAATTAAAGTTGGTGGAATGATAAATAAATTATGAAGATGGAGCAGCCCAAATTCGGTGAGCGGGACCTCTGCAGACAAGATTTTGAAGTCATGCACTACCAGTGGCTGTATTGATGCACTAGAAATTGTAACCCAAGGGTGGTGCTTGAAAAGGCTTTGGTATCATTGTGGGGAAGCAACTGGACACAGGACTTGGTCTGATGGTGAGAAAGAGAATTAATGTTGCCTTTGAACGAGTTAGCAGGGAGATACGAGCTAAGCGTAATGCTGATTATGTGGCAGTGGTGTGTTACAGTGCTGTGGTGCTAGAAATCTGAAAAAGAGTGGGAGAAAAGGCATAAGAACTGCTTGTAGATTGGAGAATATGCTTCGTTTCCCTTATCAAAATGAAATGACTAGATTACAGTGTATAAATACCTTCACAACTAGAAAAAAATTGTCTTGCATCAGATGAGTGTATTACAAGAATCAGTGGGTGGAAATGTAAGCCAAGCAAATTTAAGCAAGCAATGAGGCTTGGATTTGTAGCAGTAAGTGTGATGCAGCCCAAGAAAGTGATAGCGTACATATCAAAACTGGACCTCCTTCTGGAAAATGCATGTCAGCCAGACAGAAATCATTGGGCTCAGTATATGGGGAATGGGGCAGTGCTATAGTCTGTGACACAGATGAGGTTAGGATGAGTTAATGGTCCCTCCTGGTCTCAAAATTCGTAAATCAAGGAAAATGTCTTAAACTTTTTAGGCCAAATTCTTCTTATTTCATACAGCTAAGTCATCCACTAATCCCAAGGAAACACTGAGGCAAATAGTATCAGGAGCCGCAAGCGGTATGGTCTTGGAAAGGATAAAGCATAATAAATGTACCTCTTATGTTAATATGCAACATTATACATTCAGTATATTATAGATTTGGGGACCAAGGCTGGAGGCTATGGTCAGCATGCTCCAGGTCGGCACTCAGCAAGCAAGGTAGCATGCACAGCAAGTGAACTGAGAGATAAACAGACTGGGTGGGAATGTAGGAGAGCAGATATAGAGAAGACTGAATATATAATTTGCTACTGTTTCAGGTTTTCATGTTGAGAGAAAGAACTTTAATTGTTTTGGCGGGGAACACTGCTGTGTAGACTGAAATGAGAGAAAGAATGTAAACAAAGGGCACTGATCAATTGCTGTGTTATCGTAGCTTGTAGAAATGTCTTGTGGGTCATGGCAGGGACTTTTGACAGACATCGTTCTATGTAATATGTCCATGGTAATCTCAAAGTAGAGGTAAACAGCACAATAGTGAAATGTGCTGATGATACTAAACCAGAAAGGAATGCAAACAGGAGACAGCAGATAAATCGTATCAAAGGACTGGCAGATATTAGAAATCTGGATACAAAATCCCTCCAAAAACAGACAGAAAAAAAAGAAAAAGAAAAAAAAAAAAAGAAAAGAAGATGTATTGGAATGTACATGTCCTGGCCATCAAAACTGCTGATAGAGTTTCAAGGCAGAGTGGACAGCAAATTAGATGGGAGTGACATGTGAATTTGCATAGTGACAAAGGTTAGGTACATACAGACATGTGTCACCAAGCAGGGAGGTAATACTTCATGTGTAAATCTCTGTGCCATTACATTGAGCTCTGTGTTCAATATTGCCAGCCTCTGACTGACTGGAAGGAGTTGGAAGAAATCCCACAATGAATCAAAGGCTGGAAAAATCACTTTGGGGGAAAGACTGAGGCTCAAACCCAGCATCTCATTAAGCATAAACTTAAAGTGCACAAGCCGTACTGCTGATTTACAACTCCCTTTACAGCCCTGCTAGGTGACTTTAACAGAGATACTGCATATCAGCTTAAACTGTGCACGTGTTAGCACTTTGTCAGACTGGAGCAGAAAGGGCTTGGTTAGACCTGCGAGGAAACGTGACAAAAGTCTACGAGTCCTTGGCCAATGAATGGTGCATATTGGCTGCATTGAAATCAGCAGGCAGTCATATATTTCCGTAGAGCTGGGCTGCTGCCTTCTTACACACAGAACAAAGGTCTGCAAAGGCTTAAACCGGCCAGCATTACATAACTGAAAGGGAGGAAGGCAGCAAAATCAGGCCTTTTGGGTGTATTTTTTTTTTTTAAGGTGAAAACCAGAAGGCTGTCAGATAGTCTTTCAAGGGGAGTTCATATTGCTGGGGGTTTTAGAATAGGTTTGAATTAAACACTGGAGAATGCCTATAAAGCACAGCTTTATGTCTTTATATTGGAAGGCTGGGAGTTCTTCCCTATCCCAAGAATTCCTGATCATATAGAGTTCCCACAAAGCTCCACAGTTCAAGGTGGGAGGAACGGTTCCCTTCTGAGCTCTGAAATCATCTCTGCAACTGTTCATAAAAGATTTCCCATGAGGCTGAATTCCTGATGCTGATTTTCAAACCAAGGAAAATTAATCTTTAAAGAATAGGGTTGTGAAATGCTGAACTGGGATCACAGATACAGGGGGAATCTCTCTTCTGTGTAACCATTTATTGTGCTTATAACTGAGAATTACCTGTAGTAGAGAGCAGTTTGTTCTCTAAGAATGGCATTTTGGGGGAGTTACTACTCGATTCTTTTTGAAAGTCAAGAGAAGGTGAGCGCCTAGCTCCTTAGACTCTTTTAATCATTGCCACAGATTCAGGTGTTTTTTTTTTTTTAAATTTTGCTCAGAAATAGTAGAAAAAACCTCTCTTCTGGAAAAAATTAACACTTCATTGTTTCACTTAAATAATGATTCTAGACCTATAATGCAGTAAGTATCATGTTATTTTATAATTAGTACTAGCAAATCACTGTGCGAAAGAACATGTAATATTTAATTTTATCTTTCAGAAATTTAATAGTGAAAATAAAAGTGTTGACTTTGGCAGGAATCTGGGCTTGACTAGTCAATACCCATGAGAATTTAATAACCCCCTGCATAGATTATCAAAAAAGTAACAGGGAAAGACAAATGGAATGATGATTAAGGTAGAGCTTCCCTTTACAAATCTTGATCGAACAAATACTTGAAAGTCACGTTTGTCATCACAGGATGGAAGTCAGGATATGGGATTATATTATTCACATGAGTGAGTATATACAGACCTGTCTCCTTTTTTTTTTCTTTCTCATTGCCCTTTATAGTCCAGTTTTATATTGCACTGCTTCATTCATTCCCTAGTGCTTTTCCTCTCCTGACAGGATGTCTCTATAAGCTAGTTCAAGTGCCTAACTCACAACCTATTGCTCTTCTTATACAGTTAGTTACTTCTAACACTCAGCGCTCTGTCCCCTCTGGATGCTGAGTTGCTACAGCAGTTGTTAAAGTTTTCATGTGTAGTACAGTACAAAAGCTACCAAAAGAGGGCAACATATGAGCCAACAATAAGAAATGTATCCTGACAAGTTTACGGCTGTGTATTTGTGACACCCTCCCCCCTTTCTTTTTGATAGAGCAAGAAATTTTAGCAGACCTGGTCAGGAAACAGAATTTCCATTCCATGGGAAATTCTAACTCTTGGGAAAAAACTGAAGGTGCTGAAATTTTCACAGATTGAAAATTCAGAGAAAATATATTTGACATGATGGAAGTGTTCCATAAGTGTCAAATCATTCTCACACCAGAAAGCCTAAATGTTATAATGACATTAAAATATTCAATTTAGTATGAAAAATGTTAAATATATGAATGTTATAAAGTTCAAAACAAAATTAAATGAAACAAGGAGCCACTTAAATGTTTTCACTTTATGGAAGACAATACTTTAAATATTATTGACTGTAAATATTATTTTAATTTGCCTCCATTAAAAATGTTGTCAAAATAAGTATGCTCTCAAAAAAGCAAGCTGATTAAGACCAAGTTGTGTTTCCTGAAAGAATATGTTTCCTCTGAACATTGTGTAATTATGTTTTTCTTTCAGTGAAGTGCCTGAGAGAATTTCAAAATACTCTTAATAACCTGCAAAAGACTAAGGTAAGTTAAGTTGGCCACATCCCAGGACCATCCCCGATGCTGTGTTTGTGAAGCTAGACAAAGCACTATCCCAAACGCCAGGCATGCGAGCTCAAGAGCTGGTATACTCTGGACAACACCGAATGTGCACTCATTGGCAAACAGTTTATTATAAACAAAGTTTTTTTTCAAAGTATTCAATAGTACTCCAAGGAGTTAGACAGTCTTGAACACATGCCAGCATGGCAATGGATACAGTAAGCAAATATAATCTACCTCACTTAGGGTAAATATTTGGTTACAAATTTATTGAGAGCTCTTTAATTCTTTGTACACTTCTGTGATGAGAACCAGAGGAAAGGCAGTGGAGATGTAAAGACTGGAGGTGATTTTTCTCTTCTCTTATCAGCTGCCCAGATAGGCTAGCTGCCAAATTAAAAACCTCACTGGAGGAAATGAATGAAGGCTTGTAGGTGTAGAAATCTGCTGTTTATACAGCTGCACCAAGTTCTGCTAATGATCAACCAGAATCAGCCAAGTCTTCATGGAGATATGCAAAATTCTGTGGCTGCATCCGGGAGGTTGAGTACGGAATTTAGGGCATCCTCAGGGTGTTTTTTTTTTTTTTTTCTTTATTTGTCTCATCTCTTTTTCCCAAGACTAAATTCTGCTTTCTACTTGCTTCCATTATGGCTTAAAATGCTGGAAAGTATCCAGGAAGGAGAGGGGGGCAGATCTATAATCTATCTGGCGGGCAATGAAACATTTGGAAAGTTTGGAAGTACTCACCTATCTCGAAGACAGGGTGTTCTGCTTGCAGAAGCAATACCTTATCTTCTCGCACTTATCCATGTCCTGCTTTTGCATCTGTATTTCTGTGGATTCCAAAAGAAGGAAAGATTTATTTTTCCTAGCCAGAAACAAGTAGAGGTTTCTGTCTGGAGGGTTTCTTCACTGTTTGATCTATCACATGAACAATGACTTCACATTGTTCACCTGATGAAGGGCTGCAGAATCACAGCTTATCAAATAAGATGTTCAGTATAGGAATGACAGCTGTGCACACCGTCCGTGTGGCTGGACCGAGTGTATCGACTCTTAGCACAATGTTTTCAGACAGCTCCTGTATTCTGGATGTGCAGGAAGCTATTTTTACTCATCTGCTTGGCCTTCGTTTCTTGTACTGCTCATCTATTTTTGATTAATGTCTTGATACTGCCACGCAGGCAACAATGCTACTTTTGGGAGACAAATGAGGAGCAGTTATGGAATATAATACATGTATTTTAATGGCACTGGGAGGTGTGCTTCATTATCTGGTTGCGTTTACTTGTAGGCAAAAAAGGTAAATTGCATCCTTAAATAGCCTTGCTTCATGGGTATGAGCGTACACATGTCTGACTGCCATCTTATATCGCCACTTTTCCCAGCAGCCCAGTGACTGGTGTTTATTCAGGAAAGAATCAGCCCATGCACACAGACACACTGATTCTCACAAGTGGTTCTGTGTATGCCTTTGCTTCTCAACTTCTGCCAAATTCAAGCCTAAATTCTAGGAAGCAACAATAACACTCACAGGAGTCATGTCAGACTTTAAAGCAATTGCTTTAGCTCTGTGAACACAAACCGGACTTCTTTTTCTTTCTTAGAAATGAGTTTTAAACATGCCTTGGCTTCTCTGAGCTAGCATAGTTTTACCCTGTGAGTCAGGTTATGAAGAGGGATCTGTTACCCGTTTCGTAGATGTGGTACGTGAACTTAGTTACATCACATTTCAAGGCAGATGGATCTCCAAGGGGAACTGCAGTATCCAATCATATGCTTTCTGCCCCTTGCTATTGATTCTTGTGGTTAGTCTGTTTCTGATTTTATTTCTCTGTGTAGTTTAAGGGCAAGTCTGTGGTTTGCCCCATGTGCCCAAGCAAGGGAGCAAGGGTGCAGAAGACTGTCTGAAAAGAAATAAATCAGAAACAGATAGACTAATTACGAGGACAAATGCCAAGGGATGGAGAACACACAGCATCCTCATGATCAGATACGCCTGGCACATTGGAGGAGAGATGGATGTTTCACCATGTGATGTAACTGTACCACATCGGAGAAGTGAGCCAGAGCATCCTCTTCCTCACCTGGCTGAGCAAAACCCTCTCGTGTGGTTTGCCCACATGGCATGTCCCAGCATGGGGAGGAACAGCTCCCCCGAGGTAGGGGTGGGGAGGAGCAAGGCTGGGAAATGAGAGGCTGCTCTCCCCTCTCCAGTGCCTGCCCCAACAGCCAGCAGGGCTAAGCTGACACGAGGAAGGATGTAATCTAGTCCTGGTTGTTTTACGCTCAAAGCACATTACTTCCTTCCGTGGAATAAGAGGACAGTCATGGATGTCGCCGTGACTCACGGTCTCCTGGGGTAGCACGGCTCTGTGCCATGCCTATAACCAAATGACCCAGGGGGTGAATTAGGAAGGCTTTTGATGTCATTCTCTGAGCGCTGCACCACAGGAGACAAAGACTTCTTAGTGTAACGTCAGGCTATCTCTTGAACATAACCATGAAACTAACTTTGACTTGCCAGCAGCTGGTACAGGCAGTGGCCTCCCTACACTGCTCTGGCACTTAGCATAAGAAATGTCATTATGTGGGTGGATTAGGCAGAACCTGTCAAAGTTGTGTGCGTGTTCTTTGGCTGTGTTTCCTTCCCTGGGCTAATAAAGCCGAGGAGATGGGGAGTGGGTTGACACATTTTCTGGCATGTGTCATGTAACCCAGTGAAGTGGAGGACATGTCAGCCACAAGACTTTTCTGCTTTAGTAAGTTGAAAGCAGAAGCGACATGCCGCAGCGGCTAGCAGTCTTAATCCTATATGTATTCACACCACTAGTGCCGTCATCATGGTTGCAGCTTCCCCGGGGCTCTCTGACAGAGCCAGAGGTATGTTTGGAGGAAAAGGTAAGGAAATGTATCCAGACAGATATTGTTTATGCTCAGGGAAGCAGCACTAGACAGAGGCGTTTGCACAACATGTTACCTACAGACCCCGAAGAGCTTTACAAGTTGACTGACATGATTTCCGTAAGAACCACTGAATTTGGCATAGATGTACAGGGGGAAATATCCAGTGCCTGTTTTGCAGTGTGCAGAAATGCTCCACACCCGTTCAGCAGAGGATACAAAGAATACCCCTGCCTGATAAGAAGAGATTTTTAGGATGCAAAATTCTAAAGCAAGACAAGCGGAGAGTTATGAAATTTAGGACATAGCCACTGTCGCTGGCTCCCTAAACTGGTGTGAGGGGAGTTGATATGAGCATTGGGGTGAGAGAATTTCCCAAGGTCTAGCACAATCTCAAGGTAAATTGTCCTCAGGGGAACAGGGAAGAGCAGTGTATTCAGTCTCACAGAGAAGCCTGGCTTTGCACAGCTCCCTGCTTAAAATCTGTGCTGAGGAGATGCAGTTTAGTCCCTGGGCTGAGGCAATATCCCAGGTAGGTTCTTCACAAATCACCATCAGAGTAACAGAATGTGGTATGAGCACGTCTGCCCAGTATGACTGAAATACCATCTCCTGTCACTGCCAGTATGTTACAGGCTGTGTTCAGTTGTTGGGAAAAGACATATTGGCTGGGTGTCAGCCGCATACCACAAAACACACAGGTCATAGGTCTGATGTGACGTATAGCAGGGACAGCACCCGATTCACCGGCAAGTTACTATACTGTGTTTTCCTTGTAGCTCATAATTAAAAAAAAAAAAAAAAAAAATAATTGGGCCAGCAGCTTCTGCAATTAAGTACAGCTCCTACTCTCTTGTAGCACCTGTAGCATTTCAGGTCAAGAACTGCCATCCCCAGGTGCCATGTTCCAGCTCCGTGTAGAACTGAAGAGCAGTAGTTGCATAAGCACATACCTTAAGTGGTAAAAACACAGCTTGGCGGGCACGGGGGCAGCCTGTGCTCACATGGGAGCTGCACAATAGCCCCACAGGGATGGAGGTGCCTCCTCCCTTCACTTGCTGGTGTCAAGCCACAGCATGGGATTGCACTAATGGGGGGGTGGGTGGGTAACAGACACTGCCCAGTAGCTATACCTCCTGCAAACACAATTCATCTCTCCTGATGTGGGGGCTGCCCCTGTGTCAGACACAGCTGGTTAGCCAGTCAGTCAGCTGGTGCCTAGTATGTGGGGCTGAGGAGATGGACGGGAACTTGAGGGATTGCAGTGGGATGCTCTGAGGTGCCAATTCTGCCATGGTGGAGGAAGAGATAGAGGATAATGCCGAGATGGGAGATGAGTCTGCCACTTAATTTGTGCTTGCCTGCACTGCTCGACTTTTGTGTGAAGTTGAGATAAGCTGCACCAACATGATACCTGACACGGAATTTGTATTGTCCCATGATCAGCATGACCCTGCTCAGATTGCCAGATAACATCACATCTCCAGTTGTGTAACACCACCATGCTCTCTAGATCCCGGGCCTGCAATCTTTATTGAGCTGGCTGTTTGTTCACTGGGGAGGGAATTCAAACGTTAATCAGTGGAAATGTTGGCTACTTGTCCTTTGTTGGGAGTAAAGCAACCCGATTCCTCATACATCCACGTAATGAAAGTAGGAACTCATTGGAGAGAAAAAAATATGTGCCAGCAGGGATAAAGGAAGAGCTTTCATCTGTGTATGAGTACATGACGTGCAGGGTACACAACAGTGTTTAGGTGGATATCAGTGTTTTGTAATTCAAGGATCATGTAACTTAAAAAAATATATGTATCCATTGCTGCCATGGTAGTATTAATTTACAGCCAAATAAAAATTAAGCTAAACTCTGTATGTTCATTTATTGCTTTTATTTCCCCCCCCCCCTTGTTTGTTTGTCTGCCTTCTTGTATGGTAATGTGTATGTTGTTTGGTTGCTTGTTTGTTTCTATTTGAAATAATTTTGCATGTAATTTTCTGAACTCCGGCAGAGCAGAGAGACTAGTAAATGTGTATGTTTATGCACCTTTGTCCTTGTACAAAGACTGATGGATAGCTAATAAAATGCACATCTCTGCAATCCTTTCATGCTTAAGATCCCCAAGGAGAAGTTGTGAGTATTTAAATAAAATATCCAAAATGTACATATTTAGCTTAGATAATAGCAGCCCCCAGATATGTGCCTCTTTCTGTGGTTGGAAATCTGTCAGCTGAACAAAGAGCAAGATACAGTGTGAATCAGGCTGTCCTAAAAGCTTTATGTGATCGACACACTTTATGGAGTTAGTTCCATTTCTCTCACATTTCAAAAGCAGACTCAGACCCTAATTATCATGAGGACAAATTCCACAAAATTATTTTTTGTAGTCAAGGATTGCAATGCATTTTAGAAGTCAGAATGTATGTTAAAAGAACACACTTTGCCCCAAGGCTTATGGTTCAGCTGTACAAAGCTTCTTCTTGTTCCTTCCATCTGAAAAATTATTCCTGGAAAGTCATTCTGCATATGGTTTTTTTTGCCATTTTTCAGGGAGAAAAAAAATATAAATGAGCTGTAAAGCTCATGTTGTTCTGAACTCCTTCTCTCCTCTTTCAGTGGTGAGTTCATCAAACAAAATTCCACAAGAAACAAATGTTATTATGAGATTAGCAGAATGAATGCCAGAGTTCAGATACTAAACATTTTTTTAAAAAACAGTGGGCTTAATGACGTGAAGGAAGTTGTAGTTTAAACATCAAGGTCAATTATTTCGTTAAATATTATTTAAAAGTTACTTGCCTTGAAACAAAACCAGAGCTATCCATTTCCCACAAATGCAAACAGATTATGCTGCCCCTGTTGTCAGCTTCACTAGATAACTTCTATTTGATCTTCAAATGAAAACAGTTTCTGTTTCAGATTTATACAACAAGCTGCCTCTAAAAAGAAAAAGATCTTAAGGTTGGACTGCTGTTTACTTTCTCTTCTAATCCTGTGAGAAGATTTGCATAAGAAAAGCAAGTAGATTTGAGTCTAGGTTTTTCTGTCTACATCGAAAGCATGAGGATCAGCCAGTCCTCTCAATTTATTCAGAAAGAAAACAACTGCTTTTGTAAGTCAGGTGAGCAGGAAATCTTTCAGTAAGTTCAGCAAGATTCCTCTAAAACTAACAGGGACTACTTATCAAGACTAAATGGATCTTAGTTAGATAATTATACTAGTCAAACACTGAGAGTGTAAAACCTAAAAACTCCAGTTCCAGGTATGTTTCCTCATACTGTATATACTTAGCTTTAAAACAACATCCAGATTTGGTATTTCCTGGATCTTGCAAAGCAGCCCCTTGTATTTGGAGGTAGCCTTCTCACAGTTTCTAGCAGCATCGGTCTGACGTGGGACCGCGAGCAGTGAGCAGAGCAGTGCTGCGGGGTGACGTCAGCTCCGGGTGTCACCACCCAGCGAGTGCCCCCAGCTCCACGCGTGACCCCTGGAGCTAACCAGTTAACTCCGCTGTAGAACGGGAATATGGACTCATGCCCACGGGAGTGCTGTGAAGCAGAATAGTTTAATGTGTGCAACGTACTTGGGGATTCTTTTGGTGTATAGAAAGGAAAATTATTATTTTATAGGAAGAGGATTAGAAGAGATGTTTTGGATCACGGGGTCAAGTCCCTTGCTGTGGGTGGTAACCACATCTCAGAAGCTGGTTCACAAACCAGTCAAATTCCATCTTCCAGCTACTTTGATTCCTTCCTGCCTGCAGAAGGCCTTTCTGGGTCCTCACCGCTCTGGTGGGGT
>NW_009599518.1:0-1332 GCF_000690535.1 Cariama cristata | reverse complement strand
CTAAAAGTTAATCTAGGTTTCTAAAATTGATGGGTATGTTTGCATTGTTGTGTCCTTCAAAAACCTTGAGAAACTACTGAGAATAGGGAGGTTAACAGTTTCAATTTTGTTTTAATGAGATCCTGCAGTCTTGAGAAGCTATAGAGATAAGGAGAGAAATAACTACAAAATAAATGAGAAAAAGTAGAGACGTAACAGAGAAGTAGGAGATACAAGACTCTTGGCAAATGAAAGGCTTGAGGAATATGCTGTGGGAAACAAAAGAAGGAACAGTCAAAGAGAAAGATCTCATCTTTGTATTGCGCATTTCTATTTTTGAAATCAGTAATATAGTGGTAAAAAAGCTACATTGAGATCACCATCTGGTTCTGAGATCAGATTATAGTAACGCAAAGTGTGATGCTGTTCAGCAAGACTGGGTGAATGATTTGAAAATATGCTGAACTGTTGCTGCATCGCTCTTCAAAGTGAAAGTCAGATTAGAGGTAGAAAGGAGACTGTGCAACATTTGGTTGTACCAAGGTCGCTGCAAGGAGCTTTCAAAAGTCACTAGTCTGTGATGAACCTGGTTCTCTGAAGATCACATTTACAAACCAGATGATTGAGGAGTGCCGTGGTCTTTTAATTTGTCTCCTAGTTGTTTTTAAATAAAGATGAAACAGCATGACAACAGTATTAATTTTGATTTTTGGAAATGTTAGGGTTGATCTGCCTGTAAGACTGCACTTTTAAAAAGTTGTAATCTTGTTCTGAGATTGACACTACTTCTGACTCAATCCAACACCCGCTTCTGAGGAAACAAATACCTCAAAACTTTTGAACATCACATTGGAAAGTGCTACGATTCTACAGTAAGCTCAGAAAAAAAGTATACAAATAACTGTGATTTATTGTCATAGACTTAAAAAATATCAAGATGTTTTCCGAGTTTCTCGTTCTCAGGCAGCAAGTGTGATCATTATATAATGTGAAATGCTTACACCAGTTCTAGGCACAGAGAACTGTTGTCCTACATAATAATTTAAGTTAATAAGTTAAATTAGTTTCAACAGAACTATATAATTTTAATTGTGAATGCAGAATGTATTTTTTACTGTAGGTGAAAAACTTCTGTTAACAATTTTACCTTTACCCTGGGCAGATCTCCCTGGCAGATCCTTTCTGCTTGTTCTAAGGCTGTAGAAGATTATGTTTTCTCAAAAGTCAGGTTTTCCCTTGTAAATGCTTTTTAAAATTTTTTTTTTTTTTTTAAGAAGGAAATTTTAAAACAAAATGACTTGTTCAGAATGTATAATTTGATAATGAGGGTAGCTGTCCACCCCTTGAGGGTGG
>NW_009599517.1:7304-23135 GCF_000690535.1 Cariama cristata | reverse complement strand
ATATATATAATTTATTTCTTTTTTGCTTTGTGCTGTGTTTTCATTATGAAATTGTCAAGCTTTGTTTTAAAAAAATCCAAACGATTTCTGGTCACTGGTAATGCTGGAGAGGAATCACAGGCTCATGTTAACATCCTACTCTTATGTCAATACGATTTAAGGAGTGCGGTTAAGCTGTATTCTATACTTTATCCTCTTCACAGTGGCTCAGTACATGTTTGCAACAGTGCACTGTTACAGCTTGCAGATACAGACATTTCTCATTACAATGCCACAGGCCTATGCAGGAATGTCAAGACAGCATCTCTAAATTGTGGTACAGGTCTCTACTGTTAACAAAATATTTTTAACTTGGGGGAGGGGGAGTCACAAGGAAATTAAAGTATTAATATACTTCATTATGCCTGTCAGTAGAAATATGCTGGTCAGCAGACTAACGTAAACATAACATGATGACTAAACCACTTAACATACAAAATACAGTAGCGCACATACATGCATTAGTACAGTATGGGAAGCTTCTACTTATAGCTTTATATTTAGATGTTTACAAGTGAGCTTTAAAAAGCAAGCTTGAAGGGTTGAACTTTCAAAAAGGTTTTTTGTTCTTCACTTACAGTGGTAAAAGACCAGTTTATTGAGGGTCCTTTTTCAGAAGCATAAACCTGGGCTTATGGAAGTCGTGTGCTTTAATTTCTTCTCATGATAATATTTGGACTCCTGCATATGCTTATTTTGGGGGTTTGTGCCTGAGATATGTTGAGAGTATATGAATATCTTTCATGTAAAATAGTTATCAGTATCAAAGTAGTACTTGTGCTGCTTCTGAAATGTTTCCATTTTCTGCAGCAAGCCTGTTTGGGCAAAGTTTTCGGCATTTATTTCTCTGAATTTTACTTCTAGATATGCAATCATTTAGGAGGGATGCAAGTTTTGCGCTATGACTAAATTCTTTTTCCACAACCAGGCATAGGTAAGGGAACACTTGCTCCTCAGGTTGGCAAGTGATGCCAAACTGAAGGGACAAGCTGACATGCTGGAGACCGGGACTGTCATCCAGAGGGACCTGGGCATGCTGGAGGAATGGGCCTTGTGCAGTTCAGCCCAGAGAAATGCCAAGCCCTGCCCCTGGGAAGGCGAAGCCCTGGACAGCCATCCAGGCTGGGCACTACCTGCCTGGGCAGCAGCTCTGCAGAAAAGTCCCCAGGGCTCCAAGTACAGTGAACTACACGGGAGCCAACTTGGCACTGGCAGCAACAAAAGCCAGCAGATTCTGGCGCTGTAGGAGTAGGAGTACAGCCAGGAGATGGAGGGATGTGATGATCTCCCTTGACTCTGCACACCTTAGACCACACCTAGATACCACATCCTCTGGTTTGGTGTCCCAGTCCAGGAGAGACATTGCGAAACTGGTGCAAGCCCAACAGAGACCCACCAGGATGCTCAGGGGCTGGAGCACCTGCCCTGTGAGGGGATCCGGAGTGATGGGGTTGCTTCTGCCTGGAGAAAGGAGAGTTTTCGAGGCACCTTGAAACCTTCTCCTACCTGTGACCTGCATGTTGGGAAGATGGAGCCAGGCTCTCAAAAGCCTGACAGTTGCACGAGAGACAGTGGGCATACATTAAAACAAGACAAGTTCAGACTGGAGATAAAGTGAAACCTTTTTCCTCATAGGGACAGTCTAGAGTGGAGCAGGTTGTCTAGGGAGGCTATGCAGTCTGCCTCCTTGGAGGTTTTCAAGATCAGGCTTGAGAAATCCCCAGACAACATCGTCTGACCTACTCAGTGATGGTGTTCCCGGTAGAAGATTGGATTCGAGGCCTCCTGACATCTTTTCCAACTTGAATTATTCCATTTTAGAAGGACAATAGTAAGACGCCTTCCTCCTCCCACAAGAAACCGTGACATAAAGATTGAAGTAGAAGGAACTGCTTCACAATGGCAGCTTCCACACCTCATTAACAGCCAAGACAGAGCTACCACAGCAGTCCTTTTCTGTGAACACCCAGATGAGACAGAAGACTCCATAATTGTAGTTGCTGGTTCAGCCTAGTTCCCTGGATGGTTTGCAAATTCAGTGCATTTGCAAAAGAAGAACTCTGCACCTAAGACTGTACTTTGATGCTTCAGGCTACACTGGCATTTCCAAGCATCATTTTTGTGGAATAATATAATTGGGTGATAGACTGAGGTTTGTTGAATGATTGATGACTGAATGACTTGTATTGAGTATATATAAATAATGTAATCCTGCATATTAAAAAGTTAGTACCATGAGAATTTGCATGCATATCAGAATGATACAAAAGTATAAGGCTTGGGGGAAAACAAACAGATAAAATAAGAATTCAGTATTACTTTTAAATGCTAATTGAATTACCTGAAAATACATTTTTATTTTCAATGTAAAAATTATTACACATATGAACTATATATTTATGTATATTAAACCATAACATACCTGTTAATTCAAGTATTCTGTAGTCTCCTATGAGGACAACATGACAAGCATTGAAGTAACAGAATGAAATAGTTTGTGATACATCATCTTGTTTGCTGTCTTCTAGAAATTCATTGTAGATTACTCACAAATCATGCTCTGTTGCATTTCACTCATTATCTTGAGTGCTTAGTGCCCTACAGTTTGTGAAAATGTACATATATATGTTGTAAAAGCAATGAACAGTTCTCTCAAGCTGCTGTGTACCTACAACTCCTGCTGGAGTCATGGTTTTGTTTCTTCAGGTCATCCTGCGGGGCACACATTTCTGAAACATTATTAATTCTCAAATCTCATTTTCTGTGGTTGTTTTGAAATGTTTGAATACAGTGTTATTTCTTGCATAGCCATGATGTTAAAAAGAAAACAAACAAAAAAAAGCTGAAAGATTAGATGACTAGGAAAAACATTTTTGTGTTTTCATACTGTCCCTCCAGAGAATGATAGTATATTGCATAGATATATTTGGTGCCTGAGGTAGGGACAGAAAATCACAAAGCAGATGATACAGTGTTTATCATCTTAACACTTTTCTAGTTGAAATGAGAAAAGTTTGGGTTGTTTTTTTTTTCCTTCAAAAGACCAATATTTAAAGGGTGTTGATTTATGTAAATCAATAATTTATCAACTTGTTCTCTTTCTCCACTGCCAGCCAGATGCTTCTATCTTTGCACTGCTAGACAATGTCAGCTGCAAAGCATAAGGGCCTTGTGCTTCATGTAGAAATAAGAACATAAATATTTTAAAAAACCTGCTACAGGAAGTGAGGGAGAGTTAGGGTGGGGGTGAGAGATTTTGCTGGTTTACTGTGAGAGCAATGCAGGTCTACATATTTTATGGGCTGGTTTTATCACAAGTGGAGGCAGGGACATTTCAGTCTGATTTTTATCTCCTAACAAGACTGACAGATCCAAGTCTTTTCATGGCAATTTGTTGAAGACATCTGGTGAAGCTTTCTAGGGGATGAACACACAGCAGAGTGTTCCTTTGGTATCAGTTGGCATGGCAACTAGTAAAAGACTATTCAACATCCATAGGTTTCAAAAAGGTTGAAACCTAGTTGAAAATCCATTTGGGCTCCTATCTGCAAAATTCTCCTTTTGAAAATGCACTAAACCTTTTTCAGAGAACCAGGATGAACCAGTAAGTACAATTGTGGAGCCTTCTGTCTCAAATAATTTCCAAAGCACAGAATTAACAGTTCCAGGAAGTAAAGACCTGAGACAATAGACAGTATTACTGGCACTGTACAAAACAGAATATTACCAGAAGGCTGGTAAAAACTGCTGAAGCCTGGGGGTAGTGCAGAGGAAGATAAGATGAGACAGAGGGGAGGGAAAAATGCTGTTATCAAGTTTAATACAATAATTATCATGAGTCACCACAGGCAAATGACTAATTATGCTTCATCATAATATATTGTTAAGTCATATAAAGTTTATGCTATACAAGGCACTCCACTCCCTACTTGGCAAGGTCATACCACTCAAACACACCCAACAGCTACACAATATAGGTTGCTTATTTTAAAAGACTGACATAGGAAATATTATCTTGAAAAGTTGTGTTCACATCTCTTGCATAAAAAACAAGTAAATCGTCTTTGATGGATAGCTTTGTGAATATTGAGAAGAGAAGGAATTTACCATCCTGGGTGTTGTCCTCCCATAGCTATTAGTCTAATCTCTGCAATGCCTGTGCAGGATATGCATTTTAGGAATAGATTTGTTTGGAGTTTGCTTTTCTTTCTACAACCTGTTCCTTCACAAACACAATGGGTTAACAGCTGTACCAACTCTGTGGTTACTTTCTGGATTTAAAATGGTTTACATAATGCAGTTCAAGGGCTGATTAACTGGAGCACACTTTAGCTGGAGCTGTAACCAGAGAACCATGTGGAAGACAAATGTGGATCATCGCAAGGTGCAAGCTTAGTTATGGAAACATGATATGCCTTCATTTATTTCATGTTGGTGTATACAAAATAGGAACAGAAACCAGTTAAGAGAGTGAGTCTAGGATAGAAACCCCCCATCTATATGTTTTGCAACTAATGTAGCAAGACTATAGGGACACTATTTCATAGGGCAGAGGACTGTGTAATACATACTGTCTATAGCTTGTGCCTTCTTTTCAGGAAAACAAAGTATGTTGATACACCTCTGAAATCCGGGGTAATCACACTGTTCAGGACTGCTGATTTCAGTGTGCTTGGAACCATACATGAGATCAGTAAAACAGGAATTGCAGTAGGAGGAGTATGTGCATGTGCGTGTGTGTGTATCCCTGCTTGTATTTGATTTTTAGGCATGTATTTTTGTCTGCTACTAAATTATATAGGACATTTGGGAATTTATTAGTGTGGTACACTTTCTCCTTGAGTATAAACTTTAAAAAAATAAAAGAAATTGATTACTAAGTCTGTGTTCAAAATGCTAAGCTCAACAATATTGTTTCCCCTTTAGCTGGACCTCCTTAGGAAACCAGATGTAAACCTTAACAAGGGTTATCCGGGTTAAATACAATTGCAGTAAACTGTACTGCAGTGGGTAACCTGGCTCTAATTAAAGTTAAAACTTTTTCCTCTTCCCCACCCCCAAAAAGTTGCCTGTGATCTTTTCAAATTTATAGCAGGGAATAAAAGAGAATTCCTGCTCAACCTATTACTCCTCACCCCCAAATTATGATTATATATTCTTCTTGGCTGTGATAAAGTGACAAATATGGATGCATTTATATATGACTTTAAAATGTGCAGTTGAAGCACAAAGTTCATCTTTTTTTCCACTAATGAAGTGACATTTGCTATCCTAATATTGCTGTTCTGTGAGTTAATATGGATTGTTTCAGTAAGATCCCTCTTCAATCAGACATCCAGTCTCCAGTGTTTCACTTCACATTTTTGGATCTGCGTAGGTGGTTCAGAAGAGATGGATTCAGCCTATAACTACTTGTTATTGAAGGAGTTTTCTAGCAGTGAGCTCCCTTATTAACCATAAAGTTGGCAGGAATAGTTTTTATGCTTTCTCACTTGGATCAATCACATACATGCAAGATTATGTGTGTATGACTGGAACAGTCAAGGGCTGGTGTCATCCTGATGTCCTATTGACATGTATTTTAGAAGCAAAGAACAACAGCTGTGGGTACTGCTTGGATCAGGCTCTAGGATGCTTCATTTCAAGAGGGAGCGAAGACTGGCGTAGATGTCCAGAGAATCACAGAATAGTTGAGGTTGGAAAGGAACTTTGGAGATCATCTGATACAATCTCCCTGCTCAAGCAGAGTCACCTAAAGCCAGTTGCCCAGGACTGTGTCCAGACAGCTTTTGAACATGTCCAAAGATGGAGACTCCACAACTTCCCTGGGTGACCTGCTCCAGTGCCCAGCCACCCTCACAGCAAAAAAGTGTTCCCTGATGTTCAGAGGGAACCTCCTGTGTTTCAATCTGTGCCCACTGCCTCTTGTCCTATCACTGGAGACCACTGAAAAGAGCCTGGCTCCATCCTCTTTGCACTCCTCCTTCAGGTTTTTATATTCTTTGGTAAGATTCCCCCTTTCATATTCACTGCTCCTAGAGCCTGTGATCCCCTTTGTTCTTCTGAGGGGCATGCATTTGTTTGCTCTCTAATTCAGTAAGAAGAAACCTGCTTGCATTTACATTATTTTGTTATTTTTAAGGTCAAATACTTAGCAAGCACACTGTATGCACACTGAGTTCAGCATAGCTGAAGATAGCCCTGTCATAGATCCAGCAGAAGATAATGATGACTTCAAAATGTTTAATCACTATATTGTAGGAATTACTGCAGAGTTTTTTTTCTATTCAATTTGGGATAGTAAAGTTTCTTTTGGGCAGCAACACTTTTGAGTCTTAAACATGTCCTCATGTGCCATAGCATTTTCAGTAAATGGATAGATGGTGATCTAAAGTGAATCCAATGAGGTGTAATTTTATCTTTTTTTGTTGTTGTTCCTTTAGCGTGTATCAGCATAAATTCCATATCAAGCAGAAAACACCTTATTCTCCCACTATATACTTGCTTTCTTGGTCAGGTAAATCAATTTACATGTCTTTGCAAGATGTTGTGTTTTGAAGAAACAAGCACCTCATTTCAAAATGAATCTTCAATACTGAAGGTAGCCCATGGGCTTCAGCCTCCACGGATATGTAAACAGCCCACCTACAGTAACTAGTTTACAGTACCTAGAGGTAGATCATCTGTTCAGTTACAGTGCACTTCTTGATCACATCTTGTCCTCTGTATGAATATATCAGCATGTTGTTATGAGTGCAGGTGTAAGGAGTCTCTTACACCAATTTGAATTCCTTGTTCACCTCCAAAATACTAAAACTTTGGGAAAATCCTAGTTAAAGGGCAAAAAGAGGCACAGGATCATCTAGTTCCACGCTTGATTTGGTGATTAAACTTCATTCTACCTTTTTGTTGTTCTGCAAAGTCAAGTGATTGACTGCACTTCAGAAAAGGGATCCTAGTTTTATTCTACCTACAGTGTACATTGAAGCATTATTTAGTGCAAGATTTCTTTCAAAATATGCCTACTACGACCCATGATCTGGATCCACTAAGTGAAAAATTATACTCAGTACTAAATACCTATACTTTTTGGATATTTCTTATTATTTTCATATGCCTGGTTCTAAAAGTCTGTCTATTTTTTTCATTTGGTATATAAATAAATGAGACCTTTAAATTACTGCTTATGTGTGCTGCTAGGAGTCTTCACTACCAATGTATGCAAACAGATTCCTCTGTCTTGGACTCTCTTTTTCTAGGAGCACTAAATATGCCACAGATATCGAATGATTTGGATGACCTGTTCTGTTGTTAAGGCATAGCCTTAATAATTCAGCTGTAGGATGTTGCCTATATTTACTTTGGTTTCATCAGTTGTAAGCAATGCTGTTTTATCAGTACAGAAACAGAAGAATGGTTATTATTTAATTATTTAAACATTTATGACTTGATAAACATTTTACAGAAACATTAAAATTATATATCATCTTTAGACATCTTAATTTTGGTTGGCTACTGGTTAATAACTAAATAAGTAACTATCTTTCAACATAAAGTCTACAGATTACTTAAAATAAATTCCATTTGCAGAACATCCATTGCCTAATCATGTGTGATTTAAGAAAAAGATTTAGAAGAGCAACCAGACTTAAACAAGAAGAACCCCCCTAAAAAAATCCTTCCACTGCAGTTGGTAATTTCCAACTAATCATGGCAGAGAGAAGCTATTACTTTATTCTACAATAAAAGGAATACTTTGAAGGTTAAAGAAAAGTGAATGTTATAACTCACTCCAGTGACTTCTTCCCAGCTTACTCCCCCAGATGCAACTGCTCTCCATTTTAAACCCAGACTTCATTTTTAATTAATACATATCAAGCTGTCCTTAACCTGTTTTCAACACAGTACTCCCAGTCACACTTTAAACTTCAGTTATCCTTTAATAAAAATAAGCTGTGTTAAGATCTCAGCCAGCTCAGGCAGTCACATACACTCATTGTTTTCTGTTCCAAATCAGAAAAGTGTGCTATACAATAAATCTTTTTTCACTGTGACCCTTTGTAAAATGTTAACTGAAAAGCTTAGGACTGACGGACTCAAAGTGCTGTGTGATCACTTAGGCTATACTGTGACTCTGAGGCTTACAACCAGACCCAACATCAGAAACAGGCTGAAGTAAAATTTTGCCTTGGAGCCTGACAGCTTTTGGGTGGCTAGATCATGCCAAAACCAGGTAGAGCCAGAGCCCTTGCTCCTTCTGTGGATTTGGCTCTAAAGCTAGGTGGAGGGAAGGCTTGGACCTCTGAAGCAGAACTGAAATATCCAAATCAAAACTTGCAGTCTAAAAAAGCCTCGGTCTGTGTAATCATAGAAATGGTTAAACTCATCAGGTTTCTTTTTGATGTTTTCTATTGACGATTCTGACTCATAACTACCACTAGGAACTCGTCACCTGTGTCCTGATTGAGATCCAGTATCTAGGTCTTCTTCAGGGTGATTTTAATGTAAAAATGTACATCTGCCTAAATTAAGCTCTTCAGAGGTATCAGTTATTCAGCTTATAGCAATGCTAAACACTTATTCAGAACTACCACAAGAATATCCTTTTCTGATACATTAGCCTGTCCCTTAAGGAGCTGAAAATCAGACAAGTAAACATCTGAAGCATTTAGAAACCTGAAGTAGTGGAGGTGAAATTTCGCATCAGTCTCAAATTTCTCAGCTTTACCAAAGGCCACCTCAGAATCAGAAATCCTTTACTGGATGTTTTAACAACTTCCTCACCTGGAAAAGTGGGGTCTCAAAATGAGGATGATATGAGGAAACATTTATTACTGTCATTGTTATTGCTATTAGTAACAGATTTGACTTAGTTATGCAAATATGCTATATTTTACACACACTGCAACTTGATTTGAAGCATCTGCTTTTAATTCCTGAAAAAGCAAGGGATACAATTTATTGTAATAATATAATATATTATAAAATTATGTTGAAATTACATATTCTTTCCTAGTTTTTATTATCAGTATCTTTCTACTCTTTTTAACATTCAGTGCTTCAAGATACTCTCAAAGTACATGAGTTTAGGAAAGACACAGAAAAGAACAAATAAAAGCACACTAAGGGTCATCAACTGTTGTAAGCTAAAACTATAAAAATGCAAACGAAGGATAAACTGTATTTTTTTAACAGGTTTAGGCACTGCAACAGCCTACAGACAAGTGTGGCAAATTTGTAACCAATTGAAGCCAATCTATCAACATTGACTTTTCTTTTTTTATTTCCCTTCCACTGCCCCACAAATGTGTGGTAATGCTCATCCAACTATTGACTACATAAAAAAAATTCTGTGTCTTATACAAGGCATGAACAAAAATTCAATATTACTACCAGTCATGATTATAAATGTATGAGTTTATGATTAGAAAATATAGTTTAATTCATAAAATGCCTAATTTTAGGTGCCTGTGGTGTTATTTAAAGCATCTATTGTAGCTCCTAATTTGGACCTGGATGCCTACTTTGACAGTGAAGTTCCAGAATGATAAGTAATTCAATTACAGTTCATAGGGCTGCCAGAGACCAAGGGACGTTCATGAGATTGTGATTAAGATTAAAGATGGTGTAGATTATTCCTTGGATTAAATAAATATGTGAACTAAGTTTTCAGTGAAGATAACAACAAGATTAAGGAAGATTTGGGAAAAAGAAATTGTTTCACCTCAAAGCTCTTTGAATTTTACTTTACCTTCAGTAGCAGCAATCTTTGTGCCAGAATCCTGAAAGATCTGGCATTGCATATTCAGCAAGTCAGTGTTTAGTAAGTGCATTAACTTCAAGATGATATTTTTGACTAGAGGAGTAAACACCATGTTTATGAAGAAAAAGTAATTCTGGTAACAACAAGCTTAATAGCCTGACCTCAATAATGTGCAAAGCTTTTCAGAGTCAAAGAAAAAAAAAAAAAGAAGAAGAAGAAGAAATGTAGGGAGATAAATGGAAAATGGGATGAAACGCAAAACATCTTTGTCAAAGGTAGATTATGTCAGATTAACCCTGCTATCCAGGGTTTTAAATGGCAGTTGACAGAGGAAATGTGCTCTGTGTAGTCAGTCTAGATTTCACTAAAGCATTTGATAGGGTGCCACATGGGAAATTATCAATTGAATTTGATAATATGGGGCTAGTACAAGAACTTTTAAAGAGGATAAGAAGAGCTAAGTGGGAGGTGATAATGGATTATGCTGCAAAGGGAATTAATAGCTTGGAGAAAAGTAATGCCATGAATGCCATTTTTAGACCAGTCTTATTAAACACTTCCTTTAATGTTATGGGCAAAACCATGGTTTCTGACAGTCATTTTGCAGGGCATCTTCAATACAGGACTCTATTGGACTATTATATGGGAAAAATAACATGATGGAGATGAAATTAGTTGCATTGTCACAGGAAACCTGAGGACATACACATTTTCAGAGAGGTGATTGCACTGAAGAAGGTGTAGAGAGCAGCAGCTAGGACTACGTGTATTTAAAAAAGATGAGAAATGCAGTAAGGGTGGAAATGGAGACTGGTAAGGCTGATTGTGAACCCCTGGTGGCCTCTGTTGTTCTTCATTGCAATTTAGTGTGGGCTATCTCTAGTGTGGTCTCATGGACTGAACGTTCATTATTGCTACAGAATATTAGATGTCCTGAGGAGTGCATGTTTGGGTTTGCTTTCAAACTAAAAAACATCCTGTCTGCACTCTCCACAAAAGCCTCACAATACAAACCAAAGCACAATAAGCAGGGACAATCAGTTTGCTTCAAATCTGCATTCCTGGTCTATGAAAAAACTACAAGAATTTGTCTTATTTATACATGGAGGATTATATCTATTTCCTTTAAATAGAAAGGAAAGTGACACAGCAACTTAGTCTAAAAACCAATATTCACACAAAAATTAGGTATAAAGTGGATAAAACCAACAATCTTAAAGTAGATGGAATTTGCTAATCATATCTCTGAAAACAGTTAGGTTAAAATAAGTTCAGAAGAGACAGAGATGGTTCAGAGTCATTTTAGATCATATCATGAATCCTGCTTTAAAGTTCTATGAAGTTCATCAGTCTTACGGCATGAAGACACCAAAGCAAGCCTGCCATAGGTATTTCTTGATTTCAAACTTTTTTCTTAGAGTTAATGCAGCAGAACTTGAGGGTGGGTGAAAGGTAAATAGTAATTAAACAGCTCTATTTCTTTGTTCTTTCTCCACCTGAAAACGTTCAGGTTTGTGTTCAGCTCCAGTGGGGGACAGATTCAGGTGAGATCATACTGATCTACTCTGAAACGTTTGTTCTTAATAGTTTTGTGGTTTTTTTTTTTTTTTTAAGAAATAATGCAAAGGGTGCTGTCACCAAACTGTTGAATCTTCTGGTCTGATGAACTTCGTGTTTTAAATCATAAAAATATTCAGTTATTTCTTTGCTTACAATATTTTGAAGAAACTAAGTTTGATATGTTGGAGGAGCAAGATCGGTAAGATAAAAAAAGATAGATCAGACTCATTGTATTGTTACTCAAGTGAGAAAGGATGCTTTGTCTAAGAACCGTAACAAAATGTTGTTTGTAGAGCATATTTGTCTTGAAACATTTAGAGGAGAACATTAATAAGGAGGCATGCACAGACTTTATCTATGCTATCTGAAATGTAGAAGTGCCTATGAGTAAATCTACTTTCCCAATATGTTGCCAATATACAATAAATGCATGTATCTACATATTGCGCATAATAACCGTATACATCTACTGTGCATATTGTTGCTACGCACTCCTTTTGCTGTTGCCAATTTATATTTCATATCTTTTACCTAGGGATTTGTTCTTGGGAGAAAAGGACCACTCAGTCCATTAGCTGATCTGAATTTTATGATGATAAATCCCTTGATGTTCAGCCATGACAGGAATTACTTTGCTCTAATGAGTAATAAATGTGGATAAGTCATGTGTCCCTATGGATTTCTTGGCCAGAAATTACATTTAGAAGAAGGCTAATTGTCTAAAATTTATCCAAATTCAATACAAATTTTATTGCTGCTAATTGCCTTTCCAGGTTTTGCAGCATTGAAGATATTTAAATGTACTTGTCATAGCACTTGTGTGTGTGTGTAAGGCTTAAGAATAGTACCAACTGCCATCATATTTAGGCATTTCAACTATTTCTGTAATACAGCACTAAATCATTATGACTTGGAACACAATTTTCTATTCTTAATACTATAGCAGATCATGTTTTAAAAATTGTGTTAATGTTTCTGTCATAAAATATGTCTTTACTACACTTGTTTTGTAGTTCTTACACACTTTAATTACGATGATAGTGTTATAAGCAAGAGATACTGTAATCAAATGACATCTGCTAGTGTCACTAGAGTTAAGGTTGTGTCAGCATTGTCATGGTAGACCACACTTTCCAGGTGTTTTCATCTCAAATGGTATAAATCACTTTAAGCTTGAACTACAGTACAGAAGACCTCATAATTTTAAGCTCTGAATAAGTATTATGCAAGGTGGAGAAGAGATTATTATTATAGTGCTAACAATACATGCAGGTTTGACAGGAGATGTTGCTGTACCTGAGTTTCTGTTCCCAAGATGCAGCTCCCAAGGCCCTTGCAAACATTGTATTTCACATAAGTGCTATTGTTTAGGACTAGTGTTTACTATAAAAAGTAAAAGCTACAATGCGCTTAAGAAAGACGGTTCTATTAGGACGTAGGGTCATCATCTGTTTGACAAGTATGTTCACAGCATACTAGAGCTAATGTGGAAGACCTATTGTAGGAAGTTTATTACAATTAGGGTCACAAATGTTCTGGAATACACTGAACTTAAACTTTATGCTTTTGAAATCATGCTTTCATTCAATTTTATGGCATATTTCTGTGCAGTCAAACGAAATACAAAAACTTTCCAATATATGGATTTTTACTGCACTAAAAACATTAATGCACCAAATTCAATTAGGACAGGTTAACATTTTTACTACTAGTATTGCTGTTCTGTTAAAATCCAGCAGGATTGGGTTTTTTTCTTTTTGAGTTGGCAGCGTTTGACCTTGCTGTAAAAATGATTGTTATGAGATAGAACTGACCAACTTGCTGACACAATTGTTTTCTTGCAGAGGTCAGAAATGAACCCAGTTTCTTGGTATTCTGACATCCTAAACCAAGAACAAGGGATGCAGAACCTCAAGCACTGGGAGCAGAGAATGAGTTACTGGAAGGGACATAGCTTTTTTTCTTGACATATTCAGGTTGTATGTCAAGATTTCACTTCTCCCAGTCTAAATTATGATCAGAGTCTATGTGGTTAAGTGAAACTGGAGATGGTAAAGACAGAGAAATAAGGCATTACTTTCAAAATGGTGAAGAATAGTGTCTTGCAACCTTCAGATTTCCATCTCTGTGAAAAAGGTAGGCAGTGGCAGAGCCATTATTAGACACTTCCCTTCCGACTCCCAAGTGCTCACACCTTGATGTGGCATCCCAAACTTCTTGTCTTCCAGTGCATCTGGCCCTTTGTGCTGTCCTTTACTGCTCAGTTATGCCTGTGTTTGAGGGTGGGGTTAACTATATTGTTTAGATATTTTTGAGAAGTCATCTCCTTTGGTCTGTTCTCATAACTTCTCAACTGACATCGAACTGAAGACATAACTTGTCTCACCACAAGCTTTGCCATTTCCTGCTGATTGCAGAGTGCTTGACCAGGCTTTGTTTAAAGCAATGGATAAAGTTTAATTCAAAGCATGGGAGAGTCCCTATCTGGTTGTTCCATTGAAGTAAACAGTACTTGCTTGCATGCTTAAGAATTGCAATTGTTTAATCTAGAGAATGAAAGACGGAAAGGAAGCATGATAGCAGTCTTCAAGTATGCAAATGCCATTGTGAAAACAAAGGGACTAATCTGTTGCCATGTCTGTAACATATAGCACAAAGAGTAATGGGTTTACATTTCAGCAAGAAAGAATGTTGGATATGAAGAGAAGCTTTTAAATACTAAGAATAATCAAGTACGGGGATAGACAGGGGAGGCTGTGGGGTCTTCATCATCTGAGTACACTGGTGTAAACTGATCCTATTTTAGGGAAAAGGAGGTAGCCCATTAATCACTTCAGGCTTCTTTTGCCCTTTCTAATCATTCTTTCTCTCTGCAACATGAAGAAAAACAGTTCAGAAATGTGTATGGAATAAACGATAGCTAAAAATTCTTGAAATGTGGGCATTTGAACCAAATACACACAAAGTGTCACGTTTTCCCGATACCTTAATTCCCAAATTCTTCTGTTCTTTTCATTGAAGAAAAACAAGGCGTCTCCTATTGGCTGTTCACTGACAATGTGCAGTGAGAACTTTTACTTAAAAATCATTGTCAAAATACCTCAATCTCAGTGATGAAAAAGAAACAGGTGTACTCTGTGTAACTATGGAATGAATAATAACTACCCTATTTATAGTCTATTTTTATACTTGTTTAGAATTTTTCAGCCAAGGTTCTGTGTCAGACCACACTCTACTTCTAACATTAATGAACTTCTTGTAGTATTCCTATTCCTTTGGCCTTCTGCTTGCAATCTGTTCAAAATTCTGCCTCTTGGTTAATTTATTACTGTTTCTGCTACTCTCATATTACCCTTTACTCAGGCAACTGCATTGACTACCTTTAAAGCTGAGAATCAACTTCAAAATTTTATTGTTAACATTAAAGGCTCTTCAAACATTTTCCCCTTTCTATTTGTGAAATCTGGTTCATGTTTATAGCCCCTCTCATAATTTATGTTTTGCTTCTGACCTGTTTCTCCTCTATCCCTACCTTTTGCTGTGTCAAAATATCAGGCTTCTCCTCAATTAACACTGCTGTTTTGGAAGTTTTTCCATTTGTAGAATTCTACAGCTGAATCTTCCGTACTGTTTACCTTAAAAGTAAACCTTTTTTTGTTGCATTCTGTGAGAACACTATTGAGAGGTATATTTAATACCCTATTGTGCCATTTTCGTTTGTTATTTTGCTGTACTCTGACATTTAAGAATCAGATGTTATTGCACAGCAAAGTAGTTATATTTTTGAATGTTTACCATATACTGTTGCAGTTTTTATCACCCATAATTGTAATTGAATTCATAGGCATGATACATATTGATACAAAAACATAATAGTTGTCTTAGAGTTGTAAATGTTCTGTCATGAGATAATACCGGCAAAATTGAGAATTCAGGCACCAACATAATCTGGAGAGGGAAAATGAAGGAAGGCAAACAGACAGTTAAGAAGAAATGTAACGAAGGAGGACTACCACTTGAAAATAAAAAAAGTCTAATTTATCATCAATAACCGTAAGCACACAACCAAAAAATGAAACAGTATTTAGGTCATGATATATCAAGCAGAGCTAAAACAGAATACTAAGAAAGCTTATGATTTATTTAATTCCCGCCCCCCCAAATTTCCAGCTTGCTTCGTATATTGGTTTACATTCTATCTCGCTATGGGTCAATATGGAAAGCTGCAGTGGACTGGGTAGGAGCTCTGAACTGGATGTAGTTCTCAGGAACGGAGGTTTGTGTGCTTTCTGCAAGGACATGAGCAAAAGATAATTATGCGCTGTAAAAAGGCTGTGGCAGCTGCATGCCTTGCTCATGTGCCTCTGACTGTTCCTTGGAAATGCAACCCTCTGTGCTGACAGCAGTCTTGGTGCCTTCTCCTAATCCTCTATCCTATCTCTTTTCTGCACTTTTTTTATAATTTGGGG
>NW_009599517.1:0-7285 GCF_000690535.1 Cariama cristata | reverse complement strand
GCTGTTGGGGGGTGTTTGGTGGTAACAGCTTCAATTCCTAGGGTGTCATCTTGGGAGTGGTACAATACAGTTTTGTTTACATTACTAAAAAGTTGTCCAATTGTGGCAACTTGTTTGATTTATTTTTCTTTCCCTTTTTCAAAAAGCACTTTTTGGAAGGCCTTTACGTTGCACTGTTTTCAAGTCATGGAGAGCTTTAACAGTGACACCATGCAGGGATTGCCCTGCACAAAGGGTTGACTCCAAAGGGACCTTGTCCTATGTGTTACCTTGAAGCCACTTCAGTTTCAGAATCTTAAAATGCTTAATACCATTCTGGCCCTGAGGGTATTTGGCACAGAGGAGTGGTATAACTAAGACTGCTCGAAAACACGCTAGCCATATGTAAACAACTTAACAGGAGCAGTGCACAGCCTAACTATTTGGGAGAATGAGTTTTTCTGGGCCAAAAAGTCACTGTCTCTGTTAGGGGGTCATGCAGTGCACTAGGCAGATGCACGGGGTGCGATTGGCCATGCTGAGTATCCCGTGTCCTCACACCCTGAACACCTGCACATAGCTGCAGACTTGTTTCGGTCTGGTCCCATGAACTTGAATGCCAGTCAGGGATTAGACAGCATGAGGTTCACTTCTGTGGGCCAACTTTTGCCGGAAGAGAGTCCAGTTTGCACGCCCTGAGATAGCTACGCAATGCAAACAAGGGCACAGTCAATGCAAATGACTGGAAACATCATTTCAAAAGTTTGCTGCCCATCCACACTAAAACACTAACATAGACAACCTCAAATTGTGGATGATTTTAACAGTTTAACTAGATAAGTGATAAAGTTTCAGTACTTGGAAGTACTTCTTGGCATGCTTAATTTGCTAGCTTTCAGTTCAGTTTTCTGAATTTTTCTTCTATTTCGTGATGTCCAAAGCCGTGCCACAAGTGCGTGTACCAGGAAGCAGGCTGTGCACGCAAAATTCCACGGCATCTGAACATTTGATAGCCAGTAAAACCTGCATGGCAACAGGGTCACTGGGTGGTCCAGCTAAACCTGTTGGAAATGCACTGGAGCTTACTGATGCAGCAACCTCTTTGTTAAATGAGTCACAGTTCCTCCTTCAGATCACAAGAGCAACAAACACTTCTTTTCTCAAGAGTGATTATGTTTATATGAACATTCACTGGAGGAAAGATTGAGAATGTGAGAAATTTTCTGAAACTCTTCATAAATCTACAGAATAGAATGGATACACATAAAATGTAGTGAATATGTGAGAAATAAAGTAATTTTTATTAGCTCTTGAATTATCTGAGCAGGCAACAGTAAAGTAAATGTTTAATCTTTTTTTCCCAACTTTTAAAAATAATTTGATCTCATTCAAATAGTTTTTGGTGCCCTCATTACTTGGAATCTAAATGCTGATTTTTTGAATATGGAAAAAATGCAGATTAATGCTATAGTTTAGTTGCTCAGTGTTATGTAATATAATTCAGGTCTCTAGTTTGGATTATAAGTCACACAGTCCAAGTATATTTTTTCTGAACCTTCTCATAGATGCATTTAAATTGAAATATTTTGAAAATTATTCTGGTTTCTTAAGATATGCATTATTCTTTTACCACAATCCCCCGACTGAATGTGCAAAATACAATCTTAAAGAAATAGTAGAAAATCATGCAAGCAAGTCAAAGCATATTTGTATAACTTTTGAAAAGCTTCTGTAAAATCAGAATGTTTATTTATCAAAACTCTTCATAATCTGAAAATCATATAAATCATAACATAATATAAACACATCAGAATAAATATATTAAATGAGAAATCGGATCTCATTTAGCATATATTTCCCTTTAATCTCTGCAATGTAAGTAATCTATTCATTGCAGGCTTGCAAAGAATTTCTTAAAAATAATTTAAATGTACTAAAGTAATGTGAGGCCTGATCTTGACTTCCAGAAGAGGAGATCTTGTCTGTTGTACTGGCCCACTGTGTTTGTTCACAAGTAGAAACCTGCTATGGTGAAAGGACTCTCAAAATTATGATAACGGGTTTGAAACATGTCTGTACACTTTGGAGTTGTTTGCATGTGTTGAGTAGGTGCATAGATATAAAAGGTTGAGTAGATACAATAATTTACTGATTTGCACAAGAATTTTTTAGATTTATAGTGCTGCAGGTGGTGCTGTAAACATGTCTGTGTCACAGAAAATTTGTAAGAAAATGCAGTGACTGGCAATGAAAATATTATTGTTATTACATAGATTTCGCATGAATGGGTGGCTTTGAGTATAAAATAGTCTCCAGTGCAGCAGTTAAGTAAAAACAAATACACAGTCAAGTTGCTTGAAATGTATTCTGGTTCTGTGTCATTTTCCACTTCAATCAAAAGGTGAACTAAATAAGTACTTCAGTCAAGTCTGCATATAAGCCCTTGTTTTTGATAAAATGCGGGGCACAATATTGAATTTGAAACCATATTGTTTAGTATATTTGACTGAACATTGGCCATTGACATAATCTGTGCCATTCTATGTCCCAATTTTCTAATCTGTTCACTGAGTTATTATTTACCTGTTTTACAAAAGATTAAGTCTGAATTAATTGAGGCAGGAATTTGGCCTTTCCTCATATGGTTATGAGATTAGAAAGAGAAAGCAGTGAGTTCTGCTGGTATCCATCCCATCATCTCTGAAATCAAAGTACAGGTTTAAAAATCCTCAACATGAAGGTCGCATTCCCAGAAGAAGAATGATGCCAAAAGCTGTCTGGGGACCTTTCAGACCACCATTGCTTATTCCTGCAAGCTCCAGGCAGCTGTGGAAGTCTAGGGACTTTGGGACAACCCAGCATCTGCCAAATCCTTGGTGATCTTCAGTTAAAAACACTATGTACATTAAATCTTCTAGAGTTATCCATACACACAGCTCTGAAGCCACTGAAAATTTAATCTTAACAAAGATTTGGAGAAGAGAAATGTTATGTGCACGGTGAGTACGGTGGGGTCCTTCCTGGCAAGCAGTGGAAGGCAGGTTGGTGTGCTTCCCAGTGAGCCCCAGTTACAGCCCCAATCTCATCCTCTGCACTTCGCTGTTGGATTTCAGTGGTTTAATTTATGGTTCTGGAGGGAGCTTTGTGTGAGTAGTGAAGCAATGACTCCTACAAATGAAAAATAACACAGATAATATTGTGAGCTGCCTGCTTTACAAGACAGATTTTCCAGAGATGCTGGAAGAGTGTTATGAGCACAAGCCTTACATTCGGCAGGATTCGTTAGTCCCCCTAGAGACCCTTCCCTCCTGCCTATGTCATTACAGCATCCTTCTCACTCTATAGTGTTCAGTACCTAAATGGTTGATTTGCATGACTTAAAATTGCGCATCTAATCCTTTTTTTTCAGATGTATAAGAACATCCAATAGGTTAGAAAATGTTATTGGCATCTGAGACTACGAAGATTTGTGTCTTTTGATAAATGCATAGATTTTTTTTAAGAAATATTTTTATTTTACAGATCTTCTAGATTAAAAAACGTGTATTCTGATATGGCATATTATCATTCATTATCTTTGATCTGAGGCCTTTGAACATCAGTCTGCAAAGTTAGCGTAGTAATTTTTGTGTGGCATGAGAGTCCTTGTTGCTCAGGAAGGTAATAACGAATCTTATTACACCCACAATTACTATCACCAATGGAAAAGAGCTTGGCTGGGGAGCTGAAGCCTGGCTGACATGTCCCCAAGATGTCTTGATTGCAATAATGGCTCCAGGTGACAGTTAGCAGCTGGCAAGAGTTAAAAAAATGTTTGGTTGCTGAATCAACTGCTTGCAGCAGAGTAGTCTAGAAGAGACTGTGCTTTCAGCTGTGTTAGGTCCTATTCCTAATTAAATCTTTCTCACTTAAACCAGATAACAGACCGCGATCTTTCTGAGTCTGCAGTTTCATTTTGTAGCTCAGAGGGGTGAACTGTTGCATTAGAAAAGGAAGAAAAATAATTTGGAGTCTGATGATTTAAAAGTCACTATTGGCAGTTTAAGTATTGATCCACCTAAAACCAGCAAGTTGATGTGCTCATTTTGCAGTTCCAAATTACTGCTAATAAATAGGATAGATTATAAATACCTCTACCCAACTGCCAGACCCTCCATTTTGTCTTTTTCAGTGTGTAGTGCATGAATGCTGAATAGAAAAAAATCCAATCTATCATATCATATCATAAACATCAAGCCTATTCATAGCATACTTAAAGCCTATTTTAAAAGCCCTATTCAGCACATATGTTGCATGTGAGGCCCTGCCCAGCTAGGAAAAAAAGGCAGAGAGGCAGGAGCAGTGAGGAAAAGAGAGGTGAATCTTTAGTCCAGGGCTTGGATCACAGAGTAAGAAGGGAGGCTCTGCAGCCTCCACAGCCTTCCCAGGTAGGAGTCTTTTCTCAGGATGGAGAGAGATAGTGTTTATCTACTGTGCACGCAGTAAGAAACGGGACCTTGTGTACCTAAGAGATTGTCCTGTTCTTCTGTGCAGAAGTTTTGCGTCATGTTGTGGAGAAGGGACTAGATTTCCTGAAAAAATGTTTTTTTTCCAGGTGACTCTATGGAAGATAGGTGTTTCGCCTGAGTGCTACCTTTATTCACTCTACTGAACTTTAGGGGCTAGTACATGGTATTTAGGGGAGGGGGGCAACAGAGGGAGGTGTGTTGAAACTTAAAAAAAAATTAATACTCTGAGTAGACCATCTGAATTTGGTCCACGCTCCCTAACAGAACACATTATGTTATTCTATTTTCCATCCATTTGTAAATTCTGAACAGTTTAATGTTTCTTGGTGGAATGAATCTAGACAACTTGCTCTTGGCTAGTATCTTTTTATGGTAATGCTTGCAAAAAAATTCACAAATGTCACAACAAGATTAGTTAAAAAACACTGAATCCCTCTGAACATTTTTGTTGAGAATTATATGCCATAGACATGCACATAATTTATTGATGATCCACAGTAACTTTTTATGTGGTTAATTCAGACTGTGGTTCTTACCCAAGCCCTGAGATGACCTTGTATTTGCCATGTATGTGTACAGACTGCTGACATATGGTGACTGAACCTTTCATGGCTTCAGTTTGATTTACTTTACTTCCCTTCGGGGGTGAAGTAACCTAACTGAACTACTAGTACCTTAGGTGCGTGCACACATATTATTTCAGTTCAGCTAATTAATTTTAATGTGATTTCACTTATTTTCTTAATTCAGACAGGTGTTTTCCAAATGTCTCCGTATAGACAACTCAAGCAAAACTGAGTTTTACATTACATAAGTTCTGGAGGTTTTGTGGTTTTTTTTTTCTTTCCCCCAAGTTCTGTCTTTTTATTTCTTCTTCCCAACTGTTGACAGTTTGTTTGTCACTCTCTAAGGTTGAGCTTCTTACATAAGTTACCCAGGTGTCCATATTTCTCTTTATTTTGAATGAGCATGGCATACAGTCTCTACTGGCTTTGAATTAGTCCAGAAACAAAGGTTACACTGTTAATTTGGAATGTTTTTGTAAACGTTCTTGATAAGGCTGTGCCAGGCTTAGCTGTATATAATATGCAATGTGTATATTGCTCAATTTAGGTACATGGGGAAAAAAAAATTCATTTTAAAACTGAGTTCTGCTTCAGCACTTACTGGCCTTCAATATTTGTGTTTGTGATCAGTAAACCCATAATCTTGTACATCACAGATCTCTCACATGCTTACATACATACATGAGTATGTCTGTATGTAACAGATCTTAGAAACTAATGCAACTTCTACCTAGAATTTACTACCATATGCTAACTGATGCTGTATCACTCATTAAATTTAATTTCCTACACTCACATGCTTCTTCAATACATCGTGAACTTTTCCTTTTCTTGTAATTCTGTTATTGACCTCCCTTTAAAAATGTCCACAAATTTTTCCATATCTCTAACGACTGCAGCTGAGGAAGCGTGGGCTGCCGCTTGATGAAATTTAAGGTCATGTGAAAAAAAAAGACTTTAAAGAGAATAAGCAAAATAAATTATGAGTGCTAATCACAGTTGTACAATTGTTCATATTTTTCCCCATACTCCAGATGTAAATATACCTGAAGAAGCTCAGACAATTGTTGGTGAGATCTCATTATATATTAACCAAATCTTTCTTGTTGAAAAATATATTCAATTAATAACATTGCTCTTCAGTATCAAATGATCCCAGAGAGTTTGAGGTTCTAATATACTTTACAAACTGTTCCACTTCAAGCCTCCACTAGGATAAAACTGCCTGTGCAGAAATTGTTGGAGGAGCGGGTCTGCTCAAAGAGCCCAAGGCACCGAGCTCCGGCATCCCTACCCTGCACGCTCCTGGGTGTTCTCAAGGGCACTCCAGCTCTGATGAGTCTCCCAAGGCTCTTCAAGTGCTGATAATTTGCCCAGCCACTTCAGGCACCGGCACAGAGCTACCTGTTTGGCGTGTCTATGGGACAAATGCGCTTCAGAGACTGCACAAAATAATGAGAAACATGATCATTAGCCAAGCCTTACCCCATGTGTATACCACCAGAAAGGTATAGATGCCAGCTTAAAGATCGGAATAAGGAAAAAAAATTATTTTGTCACTTAATTGCAAGAATAATGTCAAAAGATTCTAGAAATAAACTAGGTGTGAAAGGAAAGTCCCAAATTGCGAGCGGAGAAATGACAAGGACCTCCATTTTCCTGACAACTTCCTTGGGGAAAGGGAATTGTTCTAAGGATGGGTTAGGCAGCACTGACAGCTTGTCTGTCTGATCTGCGCAAAGCACTGTGCCTCATTCATCTTGATTTTCTCTATAATTTTTTTCTCAGTGAAGTAATTAGCAGAAACACTTATTTCCATACGGTAGTGGTCAGATGACTTAAATGAAAAAGAAGTAAGAAATTCTCATTTTAAAAGCAAGAGATCAAGTACTGTTAGCACAATATGGAGTAAATTCATCCCTAAATAATACAGTTTTGCAGCTAATATTGCATCAAAAATTACTTTGTTTATTCACATATATGATCTTGTTATATTTATTTTCTTCCCTGAATAGTTACCAAACCTTACCAGAACGGAGCTCTGGCGTGCCAATATTCACTGAAATCAACTAATTAATTGACGATAGGACAATGACATTCTGAAAGATTTTTTGTTAAAAAACAAGTTTAAATTGAAGATAATTTGTCCTATATAATGATTTGTAGCAAGATTTGAGACTGTAGACATACCACAATAACTGCTTGTGATAGAATCATAGAATCATAGAATCA
>NW_009599516.1:0-1471 GCF_000690535.1 Cariama cristata | reverse complement strand
AGCACTGTACGGCAACGGCGTTCCCGGACTTTGCTCCCGGCTTTGCGGAGAGCCTCTGGACACCCACCCCCACCTCTTGATGGAGGGGGGGGACACCGGACCTCGAGCTGATTGTCCCCTTCGTGTCCCCCGCAGGCGGGTCCCGTGGAGGGGAAGGGCGGCGGGAAGGCCAACATGCTCCGGGGCCGGAATTCGGCCACCTCCGCCGACGAGCAACCTCACATCGGCAACTACCGCCTGCTGAAAACCATCGGCAAGGGCAACTTCGCCAAGGTCAAGTTGGCCCGGCACGTCCTGACTGGCAAGGAGGTGAGTGCCACCGCGGGTTGGGGACGGTCCTCGTCCCGTGGGTGCCACCGCGGTGTGGGGACGGGCTTGTGGTCCTTGTCCTGTGGGTGCTACCACGGGGATGGGCTCCTGGTCCTTGTCCCGTGGGTGCCACCACAGTGTGGGGACTGTTCTGGGCTCCTGATCTTCGTCCCTTGAGTGCCACCATGGTGTGGGGACAGTTGTGGGCTCATGGTACTCATCCTGTGAGGGCCACCGCGGTGTGGGGACTCGTGGTCTTTGTCCCTTGAGTGCCAACGTGGTGTGGGGACAGTTGTGGGCTCGTGGTCTTCATCCCTTGAGTGCCACCGTGGTGTGGGGACTTGTGGTCTTCGTCCCATGAGTGCCACCGTGGTGTGGGGACTCGTGGTCTTCATCCCATGAGTGCCAGCGTGGTATGGGGACAGTTGTGGGCTCGTGGTCTTCGTCCCTTCAGTGCCACCATGGTGTGGGGACTCGTGGTCTTCATCGCATGAGTGCCAACGCGGTGTGGGGACAGTTGTGGGCTCGTGGTCTTCGTCCCTTCAGTGCCACCGCGGTGTGGGGACTTGTGGTCTTTGTCCCATGAGTGCCACCATGGTGTGGGGACAGTTGTGGGCTCGTGGTCCTCATCCTGTGAGTGCCACCACGGTGTGGGGACTCGTGGTCTTCATCCCTTCAGTGCCACCGTGGTGTGGGGACAGTTGTGGGCTCGTGGTCCTCGTCCCATGAGTGCCACCATGGGCACAGGCTCCTCGTCCTTGCCCCACAAGTGCCACCACGGCGTGGGGACAGTCCCAAGCTCTTGATCCTCATCCTGTTAGTGTCACCGTGGTGTGGGGACACGCTCCTGGTCCTCCCTCCCTGCAAATGCCACCGCAGCGTGGGGACGGGCTCCTGGTCCTTGCCCTGGGAGTGCCACTGCGGTGTGGGGACAGGTTCCTGGTCTTCACGAGTGCCACCATAGTGTGGGGACAACGCTGGGGATGGTCCTGTCACCTCACGAGTGCCACCGCAGCGTGGGGACAGCCCTGGGGACATTCCCTGACCCCTTCTCGCCCCTCCCAGGTCGCCGTGAAAATCATCGACAAGACGCAGCTCAACTCCTCCAGCCTGCAGAAGGTGAGGGGGGCGCGGAGTATGTTTGTGTGTGTCCCTGCGGGGG
>NW_009599515.1:0-9501 GCF_000690535.1 Cariama cristata | reverse complement strand
AATGCCTCCCACGTACATACGAACGGCAACTTCTCCCGTGTGACCAAATGTTTGTTTAAGAACAGAAGAAGGAACAAATTAAACCTGCCCCATTTGCATAGCCCCACGCTATCCCGGCCACGTCTGTGCGGTCCTAAGGGACAGGCATGAAACCGACTGCGTGAAAGTCTCCTTGAACCCCACTGGTGACCCAGCCTGTGCTGGGTGGCACCAGGGATGTGTGAGCCACTGACACGCCAGCGGTTCCTAAACCGGCCAGGCCTTCCTCTGTGACTCCCCTGCTCCCGAAGGGTATTTTGTTGCAGTGTAACAGATGCTGTACTACTGCACCTGCAGAAAGGAAAGGTTTCTAGTCAAAGGCAACAGTTAACTCCACAGCATGGTGTATCCCTGCGCCGCAGCTGCCTTTTTACAGCCCTTCACGGCCGAGTGCTGTTAATAAGCTGGCGAGCCTGCCCGCAGTTGATGTTAAGTGAAAATTAAGTCAGTCTGCTTTGATTCCCCTATAAGCAGTTGCAAACTTTTCATGATGAGCTGCTAAGCTCCACTGAAACCAGAAAATTTTGAGGCTATTAATGCATCGGAGGGGATGTTTACACGCTCAGGTGCAGAGAAGTGTGAATTTGCTCTGCCGGTGTTTCCAGACTCCTGGACGTGTGCTGCTCTAGAAGCTGCTCGGAGGCGTTAGTGTGGGATGGGTGCCCGGGCTACCAGACCACAGCCATGCATCAAAATGGCTGCCAGTCTGAGCTGTCACCAGCCCCTGTGGCTTGGAGTTTGGGTGGAGCTACTGTCACTATGCAGATACACCCCAAAAGCATTGTTGCGGTTTTTAAAACATTAGGCAAAAAAATGCACATTTGGGTTAAAAACCAGAACATTTTACTTTTGGTCACTGAAACAGCTACTAGCACTAGGGTGGAGAGGGTAAGAGGAGCAGCACTTGACCAAGTGACTACACTTGTTTACACCACAAGAACTCTACAGACTTCATTGGATCTATTCGGTTTGCACCCATAACAAGAGGATGAGTCCCCAAGTTCTAATTTTACAGAAACCTGCAGGTAAGTTTGCATGGATTACTGCTTTGTTTATCTCCTCTCTTTTTGCCCATGTTCAACTTTGACTGGAATGAGTAACGTTTTAATCTTTTTAACACTACTTTTGTCTGTCACAAAGCAAAAATTATTGCTTACCATGCAACATAGTCGTATTAAGAATACCTAAACTGTCAGGAGATGTAACCTTCTTTAATGAATTCGTTTATCAGGATCAATTAAGGAAAGCCTTTCAGCTTACTTCAGTGAGTCTGGGAATCAGGCCCTAAACCATTAATCCAGCCAGAAACGAGTAAACTTTAAGGCTAATTCTCACATTGGTCAGGCCTTTGAGGGGTGGGTAAGAAAAGGTTAGAAAAGGTCAATACAAATTAGATTCCCCTCAACACCTCCCTTAAGTTTTGAGCTGTTTTTTTCCACCTTTTGAAAAGCTCTCAAAGAGCACAGTTCTAAGGGAGAGGAAAAGGAAGACTGGAAAAGACGCACATTGCTTATGCAATCCCTGATAATGGCGTAAGTCTACGTGTGCAGGATGAGGGTAGAGGTTTTCTGTTCTCACGGTTCAGGCTTTGCTGCTCTTTCTAAGGACAATGCATCCTCTTGTTTTAGACAACAGCTTATACATTTGCAGGCTGAAGGAGCTGTATGTGCCAGAAGACAGCATTCTTTGGGAAACATGGTGCACAGGACAGCATGGGAACCAGGCTTTGCTTTCTCTGAGGATTCAGGACAGCTCTAGCTTTGCTGCTGGTGGAAGAATGAAATAATTTCTCTCTTTTTAATGTATGCAAGGTAATCTTTGCTTCATCTCAAGTGGCATCTGTAAACCGTAATAGACAATAATGTTTTATGGTCTAAGTTAGACCATCACTTGAAAATAAAACCAATTGTTTTAAAATGTATGGTAGCCCTTAGGTCTGCAAAACATAAGGCCATCTGGACCCTAAGATTTCAAAGAATACAGTTCAGAAAGCATATCTTAAAAAGCATAGGATATAAGAATTAAGGAGAAGAGAAATTAATTAAGAGGAGCAGGATATTCAGTACTTGTTTGCAACTGTATATTTACTTCAAAGTTATGGTTTCAGTCAATTCACTACCTAAGAAGTATCAAATTTTCCCACTGTAGTGTCAGCTTTGGAAAGAAAAGCTTTCTGCCTGCCTGCCTTGCCATACCCAGTGACACAGCAGCTTGTAACATTCCAGGAACTTCTCACTTGCTCTCTATGCTTTTATTTTTTTTTTGGTCTCCCCAGTCTGAATGTGCTCACCAGATGCAGTGATAGTTAAACAAAAATACCACAAAAAAAAAACAAAAAAACAAAACAAAACAAAAAAACAAGCCACAAGGCCAAAGAAAGGTCTAGCTAGATGCAGTATTTCCCAGTGGCTTATTTTCTAGTAGGTTGTCCTTGCTGAAATGAGTATGTAACAAACTCTGCTAACCAGTGGAAATTCCAGAGATAAATTCATACCAGAGATACTCAGCTCTGTGTGGTTCTGGGCAACTATTGTGCAACAGTTGATCTAAACATTCACTTGAATAAAGAACCACTAAATTTACTTAGTGACTTTTGTGTGTGTGTCTCATTTTGCTTGTAATTCATGAAAGTTCATAGGAACAAATGTGTGTGCAAGAGAACATTTGTGATGGCACGGTTTTGTAGATGTTTGTGAGGAGGTCTGTTGACAATGGAAACATTCACATACCCATGCTGAAAATTCGTTTTAAGCTTGAGAGTTATCCAGTGAAGACCAAGAACTCATATTGTCTGGCAACGAACCTTATAGCAGACTCAAGAAACAAACTTTCACAGCTCTCTGTGGAAATGATTTGGAAGCAACTCATAGGCTGGAAGGTATGTACCTATCTGAACCGTTCACTGAATTCTTCAGAATAACCGGTTCATCCTAAACTGTATGTCTGTATTGCTAAGTTTGAGCAATGCTGGGGTTCAGTTGTGAAGGGTATCTGCCTGGAGGACTTCTAGCAGCAGATAATGTATGTGAAGGGAGGATGCAGCTGAAGGATGCCCCCAGCCTCCCAATTCATTGAAAAATCTGAGGAGGAGCAGTGTCACCAGCCATGCCCTCCTAAAGGAAAACCCTGACGGTGCGGTCGGATCAGTTACATGAGTGAAGAAACAGACTGGAGACCACAGCAGAGGCAAAACTGGACTACAGACAGAAGTGGAACAGGTAGGAACTATCATGTAACTACTTTTCTGTGAGGTCTGTCACTCATCCAAGGCTCATAAGTATCTCTGTCACACTTCCCTGTGATGTATTTAACACCAGCTCTACAGAATTGGCAAATCATATGATGAAACTACAGAAAACATGAGCTAAGTGAATAGATCTCACATCACTCCAAGCTGCATTTCAGGCTGTTTCCCTGCTCCCTTCCCCTTCTAGCATAGTTCTTTTTGAACAGTTGTTTCACACTCTGAACCCCTAAGGCCTTGATATGCTAGGCAGGAACTGAGATGCTGTGCATCTGTAAGACGCATGCCTTGTAGCCCCTTATTCAAAGGGTGGTGTTTCATTAGCAACGGCTTAAAAATTGATTTAAACATTATGTTCATTGCACACAAACACTTCTCACAAAGCCTTCTGTTCCCATTGAGGCTAAAAAATTCCATTGTATGTGTAATCTTTTATGAGTGCATTCTTTGCATACTTTATTTCTTAGAACTGTAACAGTTCTGTTTATAAAAAGGAATGATACTGATAGCAATGTTAGGAACTTTCAGAAGGGACCACTTAGATCTTTAAATTTCCATATTAGTCTTGTTTCAAGAAAAATACAAAACAAAGAGCCTCAATTACATAGTTTAAATTCTTTAAGAAACAGCTTCACATGCCAAGCTAAGAGGATAGAAAAACCAATCTTTACCCCCTTGATCAGATCTTGCAGCCCTCTGAGGACAGCTTCACACTGGAGCTTTTAATTGGGCACGGTTACAAACTGGTTTATAACTACCAAATCAGATGTCCCAGGTTATCATGTTGGACTGGGATATTTAGAGAAGATAGCAAGCTGAGGGGTAAGAGGCCTGAGGAAGCACAAGGCTGAAAGCTTTCTGAGTTGCATAGGGAGTAGGGGAAGACCCCAGGGATCCTCTGTATGTCAGCCAGGGCCTGTGTCCGAGGAGACCCAGATAAATGGCATGCCCACTGGTCTCTTCTTAATATCCAGACACCTTTTAACATGAGTTGCTGCAACTGAAACAAGCACAGTACTTCAGGACAGGACTTTGGAGACTATTCTGACCACCTGAGTGCTGTTCAAAACTCTTCCCACTGAATCCCCTCACTTCCAGCACAGCAGCTGTACTCTAACAGGTGAGCAGTTGGTCTGACTTACAATTTTTTTTAATTTAGAAGAAGCATTCTTCTTTTTAATGAACATCCTGTCTCTCATTTTAATGAACATTGGTCAAATGCATATTGATTTAACTGTTACAGTTACCAACTAATCAAACTCAGGTAAATATTCCCTCAGGGAATTATTCACGCTGCCATAATGCCACGCATTGGAAACGGGGCAGTCAGTAGTGCCATGGGTGACCCATTTTAGTGGGCTTCACTGGACTCCTGGTAATGGCTTCAGTCTTCTACAAATCTGCTGAGCAATGAGGACATGGGGGAGCACAGGGATAACGTTCTGCTCTGCTCTTTCTGCAGAGGTAATTATGCAGTGACTGAAAAGTATCATATCACTGGACATGTAGACAACTAATTTCAGAATTCAGTAACTCAATAAACAGGGCAAAGAAACAGATCTGTCTGACATCCTTCTTTACAAAAATCTCTTCAATGCCTCAGTACAACCTGTCAGAATTAAGTACAGATTTAAGAGTTCACTTCCCACAGAGGCATTGCAGTAGATTAGAAGCAAGGGCATTAAAAGTTTTCAGTGCTCAAAGCCTCAGTTGGTACAGATCAGCACTTTGTGGCCATATTAAGAAATTTCTCTGCTCTATCTGAGCTTCTTCTATAGCTTTTATTTTTTAATACTTTCTTCATATTTGCTGAGACACTGTTTTGAAAGAAAGCAGCAAAATATGCTGCCACAGTAAACCCTTGGAAAGAGCGTGCTGGACAAAAGTACCAACAGTGACCCTGTAGCACATTTGAAGTGCTTTGCTAAAGTTGAAGCATGGAAGTTGAAGGAGGGGCCTCTTTTCAGCTAAAATGCAAATGTCTAAGTTGTGGCAAAGTGAATATACTTTCCATAACAGAAAAGAAAAATAAGTCCTTTCAACCACTTGGTTCCTTCAATCTTCTTCAGCTACCCCTTTAATACTCACTCTGCTTTCTGCTTCTTTCCACATCAAGCCAGCCAAAACAAGTTTATTATTCATTGCACAGTTAAATGATGATACTTTAGAGAGATTGCCTCCAGTTAGCCTGATCTGAATATAAGAAGTCATGGTACAGTCACTCTCTAGATACAGATGGTGACTGCATGTCTCTATTACCTCCTAATCCAAGCTAGAAACACGCTTCTGAATTAACAGTTGTATGATGCATATGGGTCTCATGTCAGAGGCAACAACTGAATTGTAGCTCTAACAGCAAGGCACAACTTTTTAAATTTTAATCTAAAGCTGCTTGATCTTTCTGTTGCCTTTTGCTGAGAGAACCTCTTTTAACTTTGCTGCTCTTTCTCTTGTAATTTTCCTGGTCATCCCCTTACATTGCTTCTGGGGGAGAAAAACCACTCCTTATCCCCAGGAGTGATAAGCTCTGTAGCAGCCCAGGTCTAGCCCATTTCCCCCCACCCCCCGCCCCTTCACTTGGAGTCTTAGTCTGAATTTGAACGAAGAAGTTTGGTTTATTTGCAAAAGCACTTGCTTCTCTTTGCTCACATTAAAACTAGTGCAAATAAAAACCATACCAGAATGTATGAAGTACTTAGAATACATGAAGTAGCCTTTCACCAGGGAAAGCCTCAAGTGCAGTGCATGAATGAGACATGAACTTGCTGGAAACAGTCTGGAAGAGAGCAGCAAGAACAAGTGGCGATCTACACAGCAAGGGCTATGAGAAAAAACTGAATAAGCTGAAACTGTTTCCTCCAGTGAAGAGAAAACCAAAGGGAGAAGGAACAGCAGTATTTCACTATGTAAAGGACTGTTGCAGAATGGAGAGGATTCCACTGATTTTCATGTTCATTGGAAATAGCACAGGTAGAGGGGCAGCTATTTATGGAGGGAAGGGAAAGGAACCATCTGGTTTAGCTGGCTTTCTGGGACTCCATGAGAACTTCATTCAACCTTGGCGTGTTCTGTACTTTTCACTACAGACTGTCTCGCTAGATTTAGTGCAGGTTCTTTTATTCTATACTAGCAGTCGTCACTATTTTGAAACATCCATGTTGCTATAGTCAGAACAGTGAGAGAGCTGACCTCATTTTACTGGGTTAACTTTGATTTTAACTGTAGTTAAACTTCTCCTTCACTTCCAGATCTCTTCTCCACTCACTCCTTCCCTCCCAATACACTGGCTAGGAGTGCTCTTCTGCCAGTCGGAAACCCAATTAAAAGGTTCAGTGAGGGTGACTATTTCAAATCCCTTGCAATTCTCACCCAGGAACCTTTGTATTTAATGCCTACACTGTGTATTCTGGCTGGCTGCAAGCCTGCTGTACGAGCACTCCTAGAGGTAGCCAGGTTACTGTGCGCCATGAGTGACTATGTCAGAACAGTGCTACATCTTGGAAAAAGAGGCATATTGACTCGGACTCATCTCTATGGCAATGCAACCACCTAACTTTGAGCTGGCTTGAAGAACTGGAAGAGTAAGCTCCTTACTGCCCACAACATATCACAGAGAGGTTATCAAAGTATCAGCACCTTTGCTCCCATTCTTAAGCCACTTCCCTGAATGATTGCTTTAAGAACTTGCAAGTTTAGCAACAAAAAGTAATGTTTAGCACTCGCAGTGGGATGGCACCTGTTACCCGATGGTTTCAACTGTAAGACATGCCTTATAGCATGTCTATGTGCACAGAGAGAGCAAATGGTGACACATAAGAGATTCCACCAAGGGCATATACTGATTCTTTAGCAGAGCTAGAACTAAAACATACAACTCTCACCTTTAGAGAACAGCTTGCACAAAACTGCACAAAACCTCAATTCCTTAACATTTCTGAAGAATCACAAAACAGATTTTGTAACTGCAGGTTTTATGGGAGAAGTTACAATTTTACTTTTACTTAGCATCTCTGAGTTTTTTTTCCCAGCCATTTGAAATTCAGGCAGCTATCAGCAATGTCTGAAATACATTTTAGAAAACAAAGAGAATGTGGTATCAGCAAACAGCTCTTTGCCGTTACAGAGGGGGGAAAAAAAGAAAAAAACCCAACACCAACCAAAAACCCAGACATCCTGCTGCCCTTTTAGTGGTAAAGGCTGACCATATGGTGACCAGGGAGAAGAGATCTTTCAAGGAGGTATTTTTTAACTTGGAGTTAATGAGAGGCATGAAGGGTCAGTGAACTGACAAATATCAGTAGGTCAGGAAACACAGTAATAAAGAATAAAAAGCTTATTTTCACTCAAAAACTATATGTTCAAAGTAAATTCGATTTAGAAAGTGAAAAGAAATGGGGGAGCGGAGGGAGGAGACAAAGCTGTATTTTATATTAAATTTGAGCTATTTGGAGAACGCTATCAAAGCAAAATTGCTGCAGTTTCCCAGAGCACTGTGGAAACTACAAATCTTTGTGTAAGAGAAACAGCGAACACTAGCAACCCAGTTTGTCAACATGAGCAGAGCTGACTAACTACTGCATTTTTACCCTTGTAAATCTTGTGCCACCCTTGCACAATGCATTCCTCCCCAGTGAATTTAAGCAGCTGAGCTGTAACTGTTCTGTTACAGCTACTACTGCATAACTCCCTCCTGTGGACACTCTATTCTGGAACAATTAGTAAGAGTAATTATTTCAAAATGAAGTCAGTTTTATTTCAGAGAACAATGTCCACATGGGGGAGTTACACTGAAGAAAAGCTATTCTGCTGTAGCAATGCTGGTCAATTTCCCCATGTAAGCAAGCCCTATGACTCTGATATTAAATTACTTTAATACAGATGTCTCTTGAGATTAAAGTTCTGGAGTCCAAGAGAAGCAATCTTCCAAACATAAGTGTATGGCTTCAAAAAATTGACCCTAGAAGGACCCAGAAACACATTAATTCACTGGTTTATGCATCATAACTCAAATTCTAAGTTGCGTGAAATGTAACAGAAATAACTCTAGTATTAAGCAGCCCCCACACACACTTTGGAGTGTCTTTGCTATCCCAAGTTACTAGAAAGCTCAGGGGAGCATTGTCATATATGTTCCTCTGGAAGATTTAATGTCACTTTTGATGGGTGACAGGAGGGAAGGCCAACAGAGGGTCAGTAAATGCTACTTTAGGATGTATTAAATGTTCAATAGCTCATACACTGTGCTATAGAGGCACAGAGGCAAAAATTTAATGCCATAACATGTTGTAGTCATTCATGATTATCATAAAATCCTAAGAATAATCTCAGAAGGGAGTATTAATCCTTGTTTCTATATTGCTACTCATTCTGTAGGATGAGGATGGGGAGGAAGTAAGAACCACTGTCCCTCCTAGGGCCTGGCCAAAAGGTAAAAAGCATTTTTCTCTCCGAATTCAGGAGAGTACAACAGCAGTTTCCTAATTCTTTTCATGAAAGCTTGCCCTACCATAAAAAGGGCAGAGCGCAGGCCCTTGGACTGTGCGTAAGACCCATGTGCAATAATGCAGTAAAGGAGATACTCTGTGGAGTTCTCTTCATGTGTTAGGCTCCTCTTGAAGGCATCACGAGTCCAGAAAGAGAACAGCCTCTGTTTTTCCCTCAAAGGCAGGTTAACTTTGTTCACAGACCTGAATCAGGCCAAAGACAGCACTTAGCTTATGAGGAAAATAACCTATTCAGAATATTTTTCTTTAGCCACCACCCCACTCTACCAGCCCAAAAGAATTACATAATTCAGAGCAATTTTTTTCTAAGCACATTCAAATACACAAGTCCCCTTCTGGCAACTTTTCCACCAGACTTCAACATTCTACCCACACCCACCCCAGCAGTACAGCTGTTCAAAAAGACTGCAAACTTTAATAATGGAAAATTTATTTTCTTTCATTCTCAAAAGTGATTTGGTTACTTGAGCTGAAGCTTATCAAAAGGATTCATAGCTAAGCAGAGAAGAGAAAAAGCTTTCCTTCTCCACTAGCCACAAACAGCAGAAGTTTGGGAAAATCTAAGGCCCTATGAGATGACACTACAGCAGACATGTTTTAGCCAAGGTACATACAGCTGTCTGCAGTTTTCTATCTATAAAAGAATTTTAAGTGACAGCTGCAACAAACTCACACATGCAGGAAAATAGAATCATCAAATCATTATGGTTGGAA
>NW_009599514.1:0-20922 GCF_000690535.1 Cariama cristata | reverse complement strand
CGGGACTCGGGCCCGGGGCGGGGGGCAGTGGAGCCAGGTGTGAGGTGGGGCCCGGGGACGGGAAAGAGACCCTGGTCCTTGTGCCAGGGCGCCCGGAAAGCCCGAGAAAGGTGACCCGGGATCTCCCTTTCTGTGCGAATCAGATGTGACCTGGGCTCTAAAAGTTTTTCTGTGACTTCTGTAACTTTTTCTGTAAATTTCATGTGAGGTTTTATTTCTGTTACATTCCTTGAAGCGATTGAACTTCAAAATACAATAGCTACACAGCATTCGTCTGACGTGTTTTTAATTGTAGCGAATCATTTGGATTTGGTAGAGCGTTTTAAAGTACAGCTTTTCTGCCTTGGACAAGATAGTCTGGAAGGAGCAAAGCCTCGTCAGTAACAGCAAACAGATTTATTGCCTTTGATCCCTGCCATAGGACAGTATGTACGGCTTTCTCCATTCCTGAGTGATAATACATGACTGGAGTGAGGGAAAAATATTCAAAGCAATAAATAGCCTAGCTCAGATGAGTGAAGCTTTAGTTACCAAAACCTATTTTTAGGGCATAAGTTGAATTTAAGTGGCTCTAATCTTTATATGGGGAATTGGCACAGGGTTTCTCCTATTGTGTTTTATTTATAGCTGTTTCTTCTCCTTTCCAGGGAAATAAGATTAGCCTCATTATTTCCATTATTATTCTTCTGTCTGTCATTATTGTTATTCAGTCCATCCATCCATCCACCCATTTAGGTCTTGTCTGGAATTACCTAGGATTATCCTGCTAATGCATGTTGCCTTCACACAGAATATCATTTTTGTTGCTAAGAAACTGCTTTTGCATAACAGACAGCGTGGGCCTAATTTTCACTTCAGCAGCTGTTAAAGTCAACGGGAGCAGCAGGTGCTCAGGGCTCCTGAGAGCCAGAGCCAAAGCGTCCGTGGCAGAATTCCCACACAAGGTCTGACTGTGCATGCGAGTGTGTCATCTACGTGTACAATGCGCTCAGGGACGCAGCGGCTTTGCGCTTGAAAAGAGAAGGAGCAAAGGTATCTTGAGCGTCTCCAGTGTGTCTGTGCTGTGCGAGTGCAGTTCCCTGCACACCTGGGCAGGAGGAGCAGCTGGGTGTTCCGGCATACGTGGTGCCTGGGAGTACTCCCCTGTCCCTTCTACACACAGATGTGCAAATACTTGCCTATGGTTGCAAGCTAAAAAATTGTGTTCTTGTAAGTAAATAGCTGCCAGGAATTAGTTTGGGCACATGTGGTGCATTTTAATATTAATGTGTGAGCCTTCTTGCGCGTGTGTGTGTGCACCAGCTCACTGTGTGTAAATATCTATCGCGGCTGAACGCGTGAGCGGGCTGTGTGCATGCGGGGCTGTGTACCTGTACGCGTCTCTGCCCCCACTTGTGAACATCCGTGTGTGAAATCCACAGCACTTAGGCTGTTTATGCTGCAGGTCAAGGCACAGGCACAGTGACATTTCCTCTCCCTGCTGGCTCTTTCATGTTGCTATGGTGATCGGATGCACTTACTTTTATCTGAAGTATCTATTAACTAAAGCTTCCAACTAATTTCCCCTCCACAGAATGCATATGGAATTCACCGGAACACCAGGTAGGCTTTTTAGATCCCAAATTTACATCAGAGCCTGCCCCCAGTTCTTGGGTGGTCTGTCAGAAACATCACAGGGTGGAAGTGCAGCTGATGAAAATGTTTTTTTCCATGAATAAAGAAATTGCTTAGTAATGAGAGAATAAAGAGCAGAAGGAGTAGTGTCACAGCAGCCTCTCCCTGTAGATCTGTGAATATGAAACGTACTCGAGCCTCAATACCTCGCCCCTGCCCCAGCTGTAAATGGATTATTTGGTCTGGGAAGTCAAAGACGGCCGAAGGTGGGGGTGACCACGCTGCTCGCCCGGAGCGGGTGGGCTGTGACTGCATCAGCCTGAAAGGTCTCAGGCAGGATTTTGGCCGTGTGAGGGGCAGGAACCAGAGGCACTCTGGTTCATCCTGATCAGATTTCTTTGTCACATTGGTTCTCCTGCATCCTTTGGCTTCTCCTACTGAGGTCACCACCAGAAGAATTAACGTCCCAAAGCAGGGCACCAGGGTGACAGAGACATCACCCCAAGGTGGAGACTGTCTCCTGATCCAGATTGGCATCAGAGGTGCAGCTCCTACTTCCACTGACACAACAATCAGGAATAAAAGATCTGCCAGGGTGTAAGAGCCCACCTAAAAGCGTGGCTGAGTGATGCGTCACTGCGATGGGTGACAGCACACAGGGGTGCTTCCTGTGTCCTCCTGCAGAGCTTGAGCTCCTGCTGCTTGTCAGGGATGCTGCCAGGAAACTTCCTAGGCAAGCGACAGCTACGAGCAATGCAGGGTGGATCTGAACACCTGGGAGAGAAATGAAGGGCTCAAAACTATCACGTCCCTCATCTACAGAATACGTCCTCCACAAGGCCCTGGAGACTCCTGTGAAGCTTTTGTAGGATAATGCAGATAAAAACTCAGCCAGTATTCTGAGAATATAGAGGGAAATTAAATACCCACTAGAGGAAGAGAAGATAAAAAATGAGACGTTTTGACAGGACTGCCAGATTGTGTGGCAGGAGGGTTAATTTTTTTTGAAACTGCCATTTCATATTCCCTTTCAGACAAGCTGAATTACACAGTACTGGCTGCTGGAGGAGTAGCATAATTTTCTTCACAGAAATAATGACAGGGTACTTAAAAAGCAAGTGAATGGATGGCTAAAGTATTGGGCAGAGACTTAAAAAATCTAGGCTGAGACCTCACCTTTGCTAAAGACTCCCTTTGTGACCTTGGGCTGGTCATTTAATCTTCCTATGTCTCATTTCCCTGACAATAACATGGGAATAGTAACTGCTCTTTGTCTGTCTTGCTTATTTAGACTGCAAACTCAGAATTTACAGCTTGCATTTTCTGTGCTTATAGGGCAACCAAAGCCAAAGAGCTTCAATTCATGCTAAGGTGTCGGGGACAACCATAATTTCAAGGTAGAATAATGGAAGGGCTCGGATATATGGTTTGGAATGTGTTTAGCATGAAAGGCTCAAGAGTTCTTAACCTATTGTTCCACATCTCTTCCCTCAAAATGTGGAGAAGTTTGCATCTGTGCCAAGAGTTCCAGAAGTATATAAATAATTTAGGAGCAAAATCCATGCTGATTTATTGAATCCCCGAGTTACTTCTGAAACTGTGAGCAGATAATTCAGATGCCTGCAAAATTTTCTGCAAGGTCTTTGTGCTCAGTCTGTCACTGCATCAAGGGTTAGCAGCAGACTGAGTAGAAACGCCGATTTTTTCAAAGTTTAAATTTAGGTTTGCAGGGAGCTGTGTACCAAGTTTTTATCAATCTTTTCAGCTTTCAGGGGTTTGTCTGATTTCCAGAAGTCAGAGGAAGATGGCTTCTTGCTGCTAGGTCCAGTGAAGACAAGATCTTCTATATAGTTAAGCAACTACATGAGAAATTTGCTGTACAAAGGGAACAATTCTAAAAATAGCGAGAAATGGCACCATGACATTAGCAGGAACAATGACCCAATACCCAGCTTGCTGCAGGGGCTTTTGTCCTATAACTACCTTCACCATTAAGGCTTGTGATGACATTATTTTCTCTGCTTATATAGGGCATGAGGCCACAGCTACCTGGAAGGAAGGATTTTGATCAGACTGCAGAAGATGAACAAGCGGGATAGCCATGTTCGGTCACACTAAATCAATGTAGTTTCATTTACATTAGACACCAGCCTGGCAATTTCAACATTAATGGTTGCACTGCTGCCCTCTGAATTTTTGTAGATTTAATATATCAGTGGGGGAGTAAAAGAGAGGGGAAGTGTGAGTCGTTCTTGCTTATGATACACGGATCTTTTCTTTCATGTGTTATCAAAGGACAGTGATTTGTACTGTTGTTAAATTCTTTTGGCGATAGATTTCCTGGGATAAGCATTGCTCTGCTCCTGCCTCACAGATTATCTAAGATGGTGATAGCAATAGGATCTTTGGATCCCTCCCTCTTCCAAGCAGAAAGGACAAAAGACTGGCTCTGAGGCAAATGGCAAGGTAGCAAGAACATCAGATTGGGACCCAAGTCTTGGGCTCAGTTTGCTTTTGTGGAGCCACCAGTTGCCTTTGTGTCTTTTGGCAAGACATCACCTCTATCCCCTGCCACAGTTCTCCTGGGTAACACGTGGCTTCCTCCTAGGAGTTGTGATGGAATAAGGTGCTCAAATACAAAAGCGATGTGAGACATACAGACTTCTAGATAGATCGAGAACTAAGTTAGCCGTCTTCCTAAAAGGCAAGGATCACCATTTCCTTCTCCCGAGGCACCAAACAAGGCAGAGACTGGTGTAAGAAGTTGCAGCAGGTCAATAGACACATGGGAGGTAGAACCTGGAGTCCCGATTGCTGTTCAATACCAGCTGCGAACAAAGAAGTATTAGAACCCACTAAGAACCTGGATGTTATTGATTGGCTTCAAGGACTGTAAAGCATGTTTGTAAACTACAAAGCGCAGAGATTTGGAGGTCAGTGGACTGACTGTCTTCGCCTCATAGACATCTGCTGCAATACGCTGTGGTGCTCTGCTGCACCAGATCTACAGATAATTGTCCAAGTAGAGTTCTGTTTTCATCCAAAGTGACCTAGTTGAAGGTAAAGCCAAAAGTATTTAGGTTCCTAAATCACATATGCCATAATAACAATGACAAGTGTGCAACGCTGAGCGTATCTTGTTTAGGTTTAAAAAAAAGGGAGAAAGAAAATGCTTGGCAGAACAACAACTCAAATTACTAAAGACATTTCAGTACTTACTTTACTACTGGCCTCGGCAGGATTCAGGAGTTTCATTTTCACACCTAAATACCTTTGAGAACAGAGGCTCTGGGTGGTCTTGAAAATTTGCTCTTTTCGTGTTTTAAAACACTGTTGGAAGCAAAGGACTAGACTTTCAAAGTAATCCCCTCCAGGCATCAGGGTGCAAGCAGCGTGTCTGAGTGCCCAGCGGACCCCCGTGCTCTCAGCAGCTGGTGTACGAGTCCTAAACCTGCCACAGATTTGTTGTGGGGTCTTTGAGCAAGAGACTTCACTTAATGATGGTTGATTTCTACGTGCAATCGCGTTGAAGTTAAAGCAGGTGGGTGCCACGCTTAGGGAGGGCTGCTCAGGGCTGCAGGATGAGCCCCACAGCTTGGTTCTTCACAGACACTTCTCCTGTTGCTTCACTCGGAGCCCAATGTGGTTAACTTCAAGGGGATGGGAACCGAGGAGCAGAATAAGTCCCAGTATGACCTCCAGCATACCAAAGCACTTAAATACATACTTAGCTTTCAGATCTGAAGCAGCTGCATCGCAGACGGGGCTCTCCGTGGGCAGCTGGACCGCTGCTCCGTGGCACAGCCCATCTCCTGCCAGCGAGGGTGCGGGTCTGTGCTGTATGGCAGGCTATGATTTGTTGTCACCTTTATAAATCAGAACAACAAAATCACTAGTCTTCCACACAGAGCCAGACCACCGAGAGCAGCGCTTCCTCCTTAGGGGAGGACATTCTCCTGCATGTCTTCTTCTGTTATCCTTCCTCAGATGTTCTCATTCTTTCAACGCTTGCTTCTCATTTCAGGGATGGATGCTGCCTTTTGCAGGGCAAAAAAAAAAAAAAGCAGTGTTCTTTGTGAGACCGTGTCAAATCTCACTGTAATCGTCTGTCGAATTTTCTGACTGTACCTGTGTGAGTTTCTGCTCCATTTTCGCACTCAGGAGACTATATATGCCTATAAAAATTTGGATAATGTTTTTTCAGGGATATCAGCGCTCAGCAGGGTCTCCTTTTTCCTTACCCTATGATAAACTTCTCCAGGAGTGCTCTGTCAACCTGTCTATCTCAGTTTTATTTTGGTCTGACTAAAATAAGCAAATGCAATATATACTGGGGAATGCTAGAGAAAGGAATCGGTTAGCAAACAAAAAGATAATGACAGCGCTGAGTTTCCTGGCATCCTACTGAGAGACTGATTTAAGCAAGAAAAACAAAACCTTTCTGTCGTTTCCTTTTCTCTCAATTTGTTGACGGGCAATCTTTATTTCACCCCAGGTTTAGCTTTGCTTCCACTACCCAGCTTTTTTCTGTTAATACCTCGCATACGGCATGAATAAGGTGTGAAAGGACAATGCTGGCTCACATCCATGGAAAGGATCTTACTTTATTCCTTTCGACCGCCGTTGTCCGAGTACGCTTCCTTACCTCAGCCACTGACATCAGACAAGGGACGGCATCCTTCCCGTCTTCAAACCAAGCCTGTTAAATCTACTTTTGTAAGCAGTTGTTAAAAAAAAGGGAAAGAAACAAAAGTATCCTTCAACGGCCCTCGGCTTTGCAGCGCTGCTGTGGTGAAAGGCTCCTTTCATAGAAGGAGCAAGAGTGTTCAGCAAAAGGAGAGGGTTTGCTGCTGCTGACAGGGGTTGTGCCCCGTGTAAGCTCCCAGAGAGCGGTCCAGTTCCTCTCTCCCTCCCTCCCTTGCTTCTCTCTTTTTCTTTTTTTTTTTTTTTAACATATGTGCTTTCTATGGACACTTTAATCAAACTCCAGATGGGTTGTTCCAATCTGGGGGATTTGTGCTGCTCAGGAGATAACAGTCCATTGTGCTAGCCTAGGTAGCAAGTGTGTTTGTGATAGCGAGAGCTGATACCAGGAGATGTCCAGGTGGTCTTATTTAACAGGGGGTATTAGCGATGCTGCCATTGTCCAGGAAATCAGATAAAACTGCGGTCCAGGTGTTACCCTACACCGTGTTTGTGTAATGACATTGCCAACTGCTGATTGCTACCTACATTAAAATAGAGACCAAACACTGCAGAAGGGTGATATTTTCTTGTACAAGATTGCCGTCATCCTCAAGCTTCCCAGGGTGCACCATTTAAAGTGCAAGATTTAATCTGAATATAAAGTGGAACAGTAGTAAGCGAGCACTCCTGGCTCACACTGAATATAGTTTTACTTTGAAACCTGCCTGTGCCTGGCCTGGGCTTGGATTTCCGAAACTGAGGCATTTCCTCTCTGCCCTACCATGGAGTGTTCTCAAATGAAAATGCTTTGGGGGACAGGACAGTTTTTAGAAATAAGCTGCCTGGGACAATTCAGTATTCTGCCAAGGATAACTAGAAGAGAGAATGAATTCTAAAGATGAATGAACTTACGAGAGAGAAGATAGTTTAGGAAGTGCTAACCTGGACTGTAATTTCACGTGACAAGAACACTTCACAGTCCTTGTTCTGGAACGACGCTGCCCAGCACAGTAAGTCCGGGGATTTGCCACAAATCATCGCTAGACGATCACATAATAATCAAGACAGAAACTGCTCAGCTTGAGCAAGGGATGAGGTCCTCTGCTGGTTTTACACACATGCGTTCCCTTTTTGGAGCAAGGTATTTAGTAGAAAACATAAATTCCAGGCTCAGAGGTCTGCGAGACTTTTGTCTAGACTTCAGATAGCGTGATCTGTCTCTGTAGGGCCATATTTCTCAATGTGATATTTTTCGGGATGGGATCTGCCACTTCTCGTTTGTCCCGGAGATTTCAACAACGTGGAAGCTTATGGCTCCTTGTAGCGGTGGCAGATGAACCCCGCGTCGCTGAGAGGCTGCTGTAGTTTCTTCGTAATTGTTTATATAGATAGGATCTAAACTTAGCTACAGAACATGGTGAAAAAAAGCCTGGTTAGAAAGAGTGGGGACTCAAGAGCTTAGCCTCCAGCTATCTTAGAAGAGGCTGGCTCATCACGGAGAGATCCCCAGCTGCACTTCCAGGCTGTAAATTAAACAAACAGTATTTCCTATATACCAGACCACAGGGATGGTAGAAAGAACAGTGTGGCCTTATTGCTGTTATTTCCTTTGGTTTCAATCTCTGTCCTCTGTCCCCCCACCTCCTTCTCAGACTGGTGTTGCCCACTTTACCCGATTTGTTATATATTACAATGGTTTAAAGAGAGGCAGGGGGAAAAATGCTCAGTGCAAATTATATTTTGAGCTGTTGTGCTTTGCCTCTTTGGCGGATAATAAATCTCTCTGGCAATGCTCCTCTCTATAGGATTTGTCATTAAATGCAATTAAACAAACCCTGCAGGTGTCCATGATCAGGCCTGCAGCAGCCCATTCACAACTGCAATGTTATTATCATCCTGACAACAAAACACCAGATATTTCCTGAGCTCCTCTGATCGATGAGCTTGCCTGACTTGGAACTGGAGGGAGGAGAGAAGGGGGGAAGAGAGTGGTTCAAATGCTCTTTAGACTTATTGATGGAAAAGTCAAAAAGCTGCTCAGCAATCAGAGGGAAGGTGGAAAGAGAAAAAAGGCAGAGGAACAGGAGGGCTGAAAGGAAAAAAATGAGAGAGGAGTGTTTGGGAGCAAAAAGGTAGAAATGAGGCAATATATCACATGGTATCCATCTACCCAATGATTTTGTTAATGCACAAGACTAGAGTTCAGGAGGCAAGCAAGGTATTTTAGGTACGATTCTTCTCGTGTAACTTTAGCCTGTTAACAGTTAGGCTTTCAGTGTTAAGGGAGTCAAGTAGGCTCCCTTTGCAGTCGGTGCAAAAATTAATCTCACCCTAAGACCAGACTTGACTGGTAGGTTGACTTGTTGTCCAGGGATATCCGTCTGTCTCCGTTAACCGTAGCCAAATGGTTGGATCAGATACCCAATGAATTGCAAATCCCAGCCTTAACAGCCAAAGGAATTGCCTTTTGCTGAACGCATGTTCCTTTCTACCTTCAGTCACAGGGAGGCATTTCCTGGCACAGCTATCAGGAGAGCGTGCTACAGAGGCATTGCTAATAGCGTTTGCAGAAAGCGGATGCAACAACATTTACACCAGAATTGTTGCGTGCTCTGACAATCGGGGAAGAGGAAAAAAAGTCCTGTGGTTTATGTCAGCCATCCCAGGCAGCCTGCGGAGTATGAAGGTCAGGGATTCACAGGGACTAGCTGCCATCAAGTCCAGTGAGAGAGAAAAATTTGCAAACACCAGTCAAATTATTCTGCCTGAATCGTTTGCTCAGCTGAGCCTCAGGGTGCTCTCAGGACGAACCTCTTTCCTTTTCTATTCTCACCCCAGGAATCCTAGCTTAGTCCAGTTGGTTGCTGGGGCACATATAGAATTGCAGTGACTTATATTACTATAGTGCCTTTCCAAATGCGTAGTACTGCAGAAACCAAGCCATTTTTAGGTTGGATAAAGGGAGCTAAATGAGTAGGCTTTAGTAGTGCACGTGCATATGTAGAGTGTAAGGGATGATTATTTACTTCTACAAAAAAAAGCTATTCTCAGGGTCTTTGACTAAGTTTTTATAGCCTCATCTGAAATGCCCAGTAGGGCAAACAGCACGAAACACTGTTTACTGACATCAGAGATGAAGCTGGGATTATGGCAGAAGGAGCTAGGATTTCTGCTATCAATCCGTGGATCTCGGGATGACAATTTCCCCAGATCACGCGTCTAGATCGTTACGCAGCGCCGGTCTCTGGCTCCCTGGTTGCTAGGGCAGTCCAGATTTCTATGACAAAGAATGTCCTCTTTTTCTTGTTCTCCTACTCAAATGTTGGAGGATTTCCCTCTACCACTTTGTGTGTCCTTCTCTCCATGTTGTATTACCACTTAATCTGCTGGTTTGTGCCATTAGCAAACCAATGTGCAATTATCTAGTGGCACGAGTCAGCACTGAAGCGAGCAGAAGTGCCCTGTTCCTGTGGTACCACAGAATTTGGCCCTCGAGTCTGGCTGCAAAGTGTCAATTCACTGGACACACCAGTGGTTCCCTGGCTGTGGTCCTTGGGTCAGTGGTGGTCTGCTAGGGCATGGAAAAATCCACAGCTATCACTACTATTTATGAATAAGTCCATTTTGCATGGCTTCACCTATAGATCCTGGGGACGTTTGAGGTGATGCTGGGTCAGAACATTTAGGAACCATGCATGTGTGCAAAACCAGCAGCCTTACTGGTAACAGGACATTGCACCTCTCTAATTTCTTTCATTTCCCTCAGTTTCTGCCTAGACTCTGCTCTCAGACACGTCTGCCAAAATCTGGAAACATCTCTGATTTACTCCTCCCAGATGCTGTGGGATTTGCACTGGGGTGACAAAGCCGACACAAAGGGATGTGCTCTCTTCTAGGGAAAAAAAGACAAGAGCTGGCATGTCCCGCCTGCCAGTCTGAGGAGCCCGGTGACTGTTAATGAGTGTCACTGGGACCGATCGTCAGCTGGCGTAAATGAGCACTAGCTGATTTTAAGTCCACAAGGACTTTAGTGGAACTATGTCGATTTACACCAGAAGAGCAGCTGGTCCAGGGCTCAGGCTGGCTGGGGAAAACCCCCTGGAGTTTCCATCAGTGGGTGTGAGAGTGGGGTAGAAGCCGGCTGCGTGTGTGAAGGGGTGCAGAAAGCAAATAAAGGGAAGGATGGGAAATGCACATCCTATTGGATTGACTTCTCCAACAAACACTTTTTTTTTTTCCTTCTTCTTTCCACTTCCCTTCTTCCCCACCTCCAGCAGCTCCTCTCTCACACGCTCGCTCTCCGTGCTGCTCATCTCCCTTTGTGCACCTCTTACCCGCACTCTCCTCTCTAACCAGGTGCAGTTGCCACTCAATAGACTTTAATTACCACTTCAAGGGCTCTCACCAGGCTCTGTTGGGAGGGTGGAGATGAATTTTCCTGAGGATTATGCGTATGTCTGAGTTCTTTTTAGTCAGATGGCAATATTGCTGTCAGTCTGTATCCTTCGAGAGATTGTTTCTTCATGTTCTCTCTGCTAGTGTTAACAGAAAGCAAAACTGCTGATGAAGGGAAAAAAAACCCTGGCCATTAGCTGGATTAATTATCAGGACAGCAAAATGGTCTAGAGAAAAATATTACGGACACTTTTAAAAAAAACCTGGAGTCTCAGCTGGACTTCTAAAACATTATTTCTGCTTGCAAATAAGAGGCCAAATTTTCAGAAGTGGAGAGCTCGGCATCTCCAAAGATTTCTGTGGGAGTCTGGGGTCTAAAAATACAAGTTGTTTTTAACCACTTTACCTTCTTTTTTGCTCCGTGCTCTTCCCATCACAGCTCACTGGAGAAACGCACTGTTAATGCATTCTGCTGGTACCCCGGGGGATTCCTCCCGAGCAAACATGTCAGTTGCTTTCTGTCTTCAGCGTAGTTTGCCTATGATGGAGAGTTATTCCCAATGTTTAACCAGTAACATAATATTATTTTTATTATTAAGACCCTCTTCAAAAGACAATCCTGGAGAATGCAGAGCAGAAGCTTGCTCCTGCCGGATCTGCTTGAAATTGTTTGCACAGCAGGTGAGCATGCACTTGTGTATAGATGGAGATGCACACAGAAATGTGTATACATACTTATATATGCTGATACATGCACCACTGGAAAAGCTAGGAGCTGAAAATGTAACAGTATCTTTTGGGACAGGGAAGATTTCCAAATATTTTAAAAACAATTTTGCTTTTGCTCAAGCTTAATATTTTTAATTTTTTCATAAAATGAAATCAGGAAGGAGATCGTTTCATAGCAAATTAAGTAACATTTTGTCCTGCCAAAATTAAGTTTGTTTTTCTAAACAAGCAATTCAGCAAACTGGGGAGATAGTGTAACCAAATCTGCATTTTTGCATACGTGTTTTCCATGAAACATTTTGCTTAGCTCCAAAACAGCTGGGCATATGCAACATCTGGGCTTCTGTTTGGCACTCGTTTCTGTACTGGTCCCCGTGCGTGCACCAGTGTGGGTGCCAGCGGGCCGTACCGTGCCGTGCTCTGCCTTTCCTGCGGGATGGGCTGTGCTCAGCTCTTCTGCATTCACGCCACTGAGCCAGCTTGTCTTCCCGGGTTGGTATCCAGGCTCCTCTTATCCCTTGGGCATTAGTAACCGCGCAATGTGACGCAGACGCTGGGCTGAGGTTCTTACATGTGGTCGTGTCTCTGCACCCCAATGGCATTCGTTTCTCATCCAACACGGTCTGCCTCCGTGCACTCGGGTCTGCTCCCAGCTCTGGGTTTTTGTAGGTACCTGTGGCGCCAAGACAGAAGAGATGAAGGAAGGATAGATGGACAACACTGATGGGAATGTGCTGGTAAAAAAATCAGAATCATCATAATTGCACTTCTGTCCTGAGATATCACTTTAGTCTCTGTCTGGGAATGTTCTTAGGCTTCTTCAGGCTCGGAGTGCAACTGTGACCTGATAAAGTAACGAGGTGCATGACACCATGGGACAATGCTGCCCGTTGGTACAGGGTCCGTGATGGGAAAAGGAAGAGCCATGGTGATGTGCGTGCACGGAACTTCTCCCTGTGCAAGCACAGCATGGCTATGCTACTTTCTCTAGACTTTCTCCTTGCTCAGGGGGTTCCATTCCCCTCTTCTTCCTGTACTTCTCCACCAGGGATCCTGCAGTCCCTGCCACTCCTATTCCTGCCCTCCCCAGCCTCTGGAGATCTGCCGACCCTCCTGATGTTCCCACTCTCATTTCTCAGGTTGTGTCCTTCTACTTCTCACTGCAGCTTACTCTTACAGCTTCTCAGATATTAAAATCCTTCTGTCTCCTCATCTCTTCCTCACCCCCTTTCCTTTTCTTGTGCATTTTGCTTTCCAGGCCCATCTACCACATGTTCTCCTGCCATTTATGTGGGACTAGGATGAACATTGATCACAGCCATCTCAAACCCATCTCTGTCTTTTCCCAAAGAGCCAAAGAAAATGTCACCCATGAGATAATCATCATGTTGCTCACGTCCCTTAATTGCTCTCAAAGTACACATCGAGGCTGCAGAGCCTCTTTGAAAGGCAGGTTCTGGCCTTTGGCACATTATTGACAGGCTGTTGATAGGCCCCTTTGTTGAGGAGCAATTTTGTCCCTTTTGCTGTACAATTTTTTGGTTTTTTTAAAGACAGCCCTTTCAGAGAGAGTAGATTTTAAAAATAGAGCTGAGCTTTGAATGAACAGGCACCAGACTTATTCCTGAGAAGCAGTAGCGTACATGTGAGATGAGAGCTACCAGCATGTTTCATGCAAGACTCCATACAAGAAATCAAAGCTATGATGACTGATAGCTTCAGCCCAGTTGCTTTTTATTCCTTCCCCTCTTAGACCTGGTAATTAGATGTTTACTTGCGGTGTATTACTAAACCATTAGATGTCTTTTGTGTTCCAGTGCATGGTCCCTGGTAAACAAGTAAGAGAAAGTTGATACTCAGGCTGTGCGGCAACCCATTTGTATCTATTAGTGATAATTCTTTTGTTTATTTAATACCTGCTGATTAAAATGGACTAAGATTTCCTCATCACAGCAGCCCTTCACCGTCTCAAAAGCAGTACAGGTCTCGGGGAATTGCTGGTGTGCCTGCTGGAAGGGAATATTGAGAGCAGAACAAAGCACACTTGCTCTCCCATTACTGTCATGGGCAGAGATCCTCCATTAGCACTGCGGAGTCTCTGACACATAGCTGAGCAATTCTCACATCAGCTACTGATTCCTGTAGTACACATATGCTTTAAAGCCACCTCTTTAATACAGATTTGTTTTAACATGCCCCCCATGTAAGCTGGGGTCCCACTGCGGTAGATGCTGCACATACATCTCCAGTTAACCCCACTAAAGCCTTCAGCGTGGCTGCACAACCAAGCTCCAGTCTCCGTCTAAGTAGATTTTCAACACAATCCTTAGCAAAATCTCCAGGCTCTATGCAACTAAAACCCAACCCAGACAGAAATGAAATTCTTTCCTCTCTGAAACAATGTCCCTTGGAATGATTTTGCTGTTAATGAACCCCGACTGAGCTGCTGTATTTTGGAGCCACTGGTGTGCATTTTAACAAGGAGCTCTCTATGTGCGGATGTGCATCAACATAGCCAGCCCCCATAATGGAAATCTGTTCAGCATTGTAAGTCCCGCATTAGGCTGTGCCTGTAGGAACCCTGAGATGTTCCACTGAGACTGCCTGAAGGTAATCATCTCTCCTGGCTGTCCCTAACCAAGTGCTCCGCTTGCATCTATTCCAGGAAACAGCTCTGGAGATTATAAAGTTTGGACCCTAATGCATTCACTAGCTACAAGGGGCGAGGGGGGGAAAGTGCCGTTTGATTATAGATGAAAAGGAAAAATGCAAGGGGCTTTGGTATTCAGAAAAATCTCCAGCGTGCTGTGATTTGGTTGTTGAACCGTGTAAGGGACTGGAAGCCCTTGAACTTCACTGTTCTCTCTGAGTCAATGCAGCCAAATTGTAATCAATACATGAAAAATATAGTCCACCTCGAATTCATCTTAGAATCCTGCATGATTAAAATGGTACATCCCAGTACTTCCCATCACAGAAACCTATTTCATACATTACATCCACTTAAATACGTATTGTGTGTGTGTGTGTGTATCAAACACACGTCACAGGGAGTAGAACATATATGCATTATTTAGATCAGTGTGCGTTACACAGAATGGAGACCATTCTGTCAAAATTTAGGAAAAGGAGTTCTTTCAAACCCATTCCCGCATTGATAGGCCAGCAGAAAAATATAATGCCTGTCTTCTAGAAAAAAAAAACCAAACAGCTAATTTATTTTTAAAAGTTGTGAACTCATTAGTTGGCACCTATTGTTCTACCTACCTGTGTCACACCTTGTCAGGTTGTGTGAAATCTGCGCATACCTCTGTTGCCAAACACACCTTCATCAGCATGTAGCGAGAACTGTGCTAAAATAAAACGTTGGCTGAATTAGATGGAGCAGATTAGAAAGATGATAAAAGATAAGCTAGGAGAGAATAAGACGATAAATAGGTCTGGCAAGATAGATGGATAATCTTCCTCCCAGGCCAAACATGACAAGATAATAACCTTTTTCTTTTTTCTAGTTCCATTTGCTATTGGATCTCCAGAGCTTTATGAATATCACTTCATTTGGTCTTCTGTGACCCTGTGAAATGGGTATCACAATGTCCATTTTTACAGAAAAGAGATCTGAGGTGCAATACTTAGGAACAGGTTTAAGTTTAAGATTAGGATTGCAAAAATCAACCAAACTGTTCTCTTTCGTTGGTTTGCTTCTTAGCTATCTCTGCGCCTCGGGCAGCACGGTGCACTGAAGACAAGCTGGTAAAATCAGAGAGCTACAGCCACCTTTTCACAACTCGCCTCTGCCGCGCTGTTTGCACAGCCAAGCCAGAGCGAGTCTTGTCCTCGCCTTCCGAGTGTGTCCCGATTCCTGTCACCAGCTGGGGACAGTGACTGTCGCAAGAGCCAGGCAACGTTCAGAGCTGGATGCAGCTGCTGTGACGGCGCAGCTCTCCTGCTGCTGCCTTATCACCGTGTGATCTGGAGAGCAGGCGTTGCACCTGGCGATGGGATCAGGGTAACCCTTCTGTCCCCTATGCTTTCAGAATATAGATTATTTCTGAGCAAATCTAAACCAGCTATATGAGCAACTGATAAGCTCGTTAAACAGTCAGGACTCTGACGGCGCTTTCTCAGTTCAGAGAAGGCTTGTCTGAACTGTCCTTTGCTCTCCTTGCTCAGGAGAAATTCCCATTGCTTCTGCTAGAGTCAGTGCGAGGTCTGAGGCTGCAGCCTGCCAAGCATTGGGCCCTTTTCTGGAGCCTTTGCCTTCCATATGGTGACATCTTAACCGAGAGGCAGGTCCTAAGTAAAGTTTTCTGTCGCTTTGTGTCATTGATTTCTCCATCCACATTCAACTGGCAACACGGAGCAATGGAATATTTGATTAGACAGAATTACGGAACACAACATTCATGGTTTTGTGAGTTTAACTGAAAAGACTTGCAATTGTTCTCCTTGAGAACTGTGCAATATTCTCCTCTTTAAGAGAAACTCTCCTTTCAACTTTAATGGCAGGGTGTATTGTCATCTTACGGTAGCAGGTACTGACTATTGCTTCTGATTCGGGGGGCTTGAATCCACGCAGTGTTCACCTGGGCTGGAGTCTTGTAGGTGGACGGTTCATCATGGCTCTAGATTTTCAAAAGAAGTTAGCAATTTTGGATCCCTTATGTTTATGCTTGAGGCACTTTGAAAGGCAACCGATTACAAGACAGGCAGGTGCTTAGAGGTCCCTGAAAATCAGGACTAATTGAAATATGTCATGCTGGGCACCTGGAAACACTAAATGCTTTGGAAAACCACAGGGGAGTGTACTGTTTCTGAACGTGTCTTGGGAAGACTGTACAGCCATAAGTAACACAGGATAAAAAGAAGATCTTTGTATAACATTATGGAAACATCCTTTAATCCTCAGTTCAGCTGAGTGCTTAACTTTAGGCATGTATTTAATTCCTGTGGGAGTTAAGTGCTGAAGTTTCTGCAAGTGCATTTGTATTTTCCTGAAGTAGGGCCTGATATTGTGTAAGTTACTGTAGGTTTATGAAAATTTCTGAGTCAGTCTCCAAATTAAAATCAAACAAAAGGCAAAATTCTCCCATCTATCCTGAATTGTGATGCTGAGTAGGACACACAAGGCTTTGCTGGCTTTCCGCATGTCCATGCATTCACATGCAGAGCCACAGACTGTACCATGAAATGCCTATTCTTTGCATTTCATAAAAACCCCAAGCCTAACAGACTGTGTTAAGTGCTAAACAAACACAGAACAAAATGTCCATGCCCCAAAGAGATTACAGTCTCATGCAGCCGGGCTGCTCACCGTGCTCACCATGGTGATGTAACTGTAGGGCTTGGATTAATGCAAGATTCTGCATGGCTGCAAACATGTACTTGAAAAGCAAACACGTAATCATGCAAACAAAACCCACCCGGCCCCTCCCCTCATCAATCAGCAACCCATCGGAAAAATCTTGCTTGGCAACACTTGTTAGAGCCTCCCCGTCCAGCTCAGAGGCTGCTGAAGGCAAAATCTTGGTATTGACCCTTGGCTGCACTACTACACACACAACCCTGCCGTCTGTTTATAAACAAGGTAAAACTAAAAACTCCATACTCATTATACACCAGGAAGGGGGCCGTAGCTGACAATTGAAACTCGCTGGAGCCATCTGGTCTCTGTAAATAAGGGCTACTGGAGTCAGGGCGTGAGCGTGTAATGATTGTAGAATGTGAATAGCCCTATTCATGCAAGTCGTGTAACAAGTACTAAGCCAGTAGTGTGCTTAAGGCTCTGCCGAGTCAAACAGAAATGTGGCAGTAAGGGTTTTTTTTCCTGTTGCAGGGTCAAACCTATAACTACAGGACTGAGCTTCTTTTAAGGTGTGGGTTGGATGCTTTCGGTGCACACGGGAGTCAGGATAATGCATGCTCGGTCCTCGTTTGTCAGCAGTGAGCTATGGCTGGGATTTTCAAAGCTGCTTGGAGGGCAATTCCTTTTAATCTCAGTGAGTGCTAAAGACTCCAGATATCCTGCGCAGGCTTAGGATACTCAAACACAAATATCAATATTGAATATTGTATTAACTGTTCCTTAGCTATTTTTTTTTCTTTTGCTATTTCATCTCTAGGCTTAAATTTAGGAAATTTTATTAAATTAGCGTCCCAGCATCTGTTTTACTAAGGACACTATTTATGAAGATTTTTCAGCATCTAAAGACAGATCATTGTAATAGAATTTACCAACGAATTTGGAACCCCACTCCGACTTAATTTCAGGTGAGATACATGCTGACTTGTTTTACAAATCCCACCAGGATGCTAACGTTTGTTCTAAACTCATTCAGTTTTAAAGAGGTGTTAAACAATGACGCACTTTTGAGGCCACACAACGATCAGAACAGCCTTGGAGGGAAGGCCTGCCTATAGAGAATGTCTACATCAATTTTATCACCTGCTTTTCGTCTCTTCCGTGCTTTGGGTCCTTGTCAGGACCTTAGGGTACTTCCACGGGAGGTTTCTTTCTTTTGCTTTCCTAGTAATGGATTGCTCTGGAGGGGTCTGAATTTAGTATCTTATCAGAGACAACTCCCATTGATTTCAGCTAGCAGAAAAGCCAAATTCTCGGCTCGGAGTTGTTCCTTCTCATTCTGGCCCTGATTCAGTTGCCTCTTTTTGAAGTGTTTGCTGAACTTGGGGGTGGATGCAGGTGTTTAAATTGAAGCATACGCTGAGCTGGCTGCCTGAGGCAGACCCCTTGTCTCCTGTGGTCCAGGGGAGAGAAGCGGGTTAGGTAGGACCACGCTTGTGTCGCAGTGCAGTCGTGGACCACGGCGCACACAGACACACACACGCATTTAGTGCGCACGAATGCAGGTGTTCGAAAGAGACTGAAGGTAAAATTGCATGTGAATGCAGGTGGCTGGAGCAGGCGTAGTGCCAAGTTCAGGTGTCTGGGGCGGAACAAATCTCTGCCAAAGAGAGAAGAACCTCGACATGTTTATCCAAGCTCAAAAGCTGTTGCAGATCTTGCGTCTGAAATCCCCTCTCTTTTTCCTGCTTAGATGCCCAAGCACCTCCCAGTCTCCCAGCTACTCACAGCCTGAAACCCTACCAGATGCCATGATTGCAGTGGAAAAGCAGCTCATTACTGGAGTGGCAGGCGACGCACAGACAAATATTTGTGCAAGGCATACAGAGCCCAGAGACTGGAACACATTGTCTCTCTGATGGGAGGAGGAAAGGGGAAGGAGGATCTTGCCTTTAGCGAAATTAAAGAACAAAAATCTCTACAGTGTTTATTTCTAGCAAAACTTAAGATCTAGCAGGCAATGTGGCAACCTCCTGCTAGACTGATTTCCAGTTTACGCGTTTTGCTAAATACTGTAAGGGTCAGGAATTATATTGAATTAAGTTCAGAGTTTACCCTGAATCCCCTGTGCTTCAGAGACCTCTGTGCTAGGGTTTCTCGGAAAAGAGACAAGATTCAAGATTGTATCCTTCCACGAGATGCGTTTGTTTTGAGATTGCCGTAAAAAATAGGTGACAAAATACACCCTAAACAAATTGAAATGTGACTTTGATTAAGCGATACACTCTGCACAACACAGAATTTAGTTAGCTTTGAGGATATGGTATCATCTGTCCTAATATTTTTTGTATTAAATATGAAATCTGATTAGGCAATTTCCCAGAATGCAGAGATAAACCCATAAAAGCAGGAATAGGTATTTGGTGCAATATAATTGTCTGGCTTCTCAAGTTCTTTTGCGTGCCTATGTTGGGGTAGGGGATGAAGAACATGATTTCTTGCCCTTATTTTACAGCTGAACTTGAAAGGGAAATGACCTTATATTGATGTTGTAAGAGACGAGGCATTACAAACACCGAACCTCAGCATTATGTTGCATTGAAGAAAGATCACAAACGGAGTCACTGCGCGGACACAGAACTGATGGAAGATGTTAAAGGATTTTACAGATAGATGTCAGAAAGATATCTCTCCATTCAAATTCCATAGGCAAGCATTTTCACCATTAGTTTGTTCGAGGTATATAATATGTATCTCTGAAGGCTGTGTGTATATTCAAGGCCTTAAAGGAAATATCAACTTTCTTTTCAAATGTTTTTCTTTTTTCCCAAACATTTAATTCTGAAACAGCAAATAGGAATTCCCTTAAAATGGAGAACAGCTTGTTTCCTTTTCCTCTTGAAAACTGACATTACTTAAAAAAATACAGGTGTAAAGACGGGAGACAGGGACAGTCTGAGCCTTGGATTATATTGCCTTGTTGAACCTCTGTTTAGCAAAGTATTTAAACATACGTTTAACAGAGCTGGGTGAGAATTTTCAATGAATAGGGATTCATTTAGTGAATAGACTCAGCTTCCAGAAATGGAGATAAAACAAATGCAGCAAATCACTTCAGCTGGCAATAGCGATATGAAATGTTTTATTTCCAAAGTGCTCAAACACTTTACTTTTAATGTTTTATCTTTTTTATTTTCTAAATTATATCCATGGTTTAATAATCTAAACAGGAAAAAATGTTTTATTTCAGCTTGTCCAAATTTCTGACTTGAGCCAGAGTTAAATACTTTGTTGTTTCAATTTTGTCAAAAATTTAAAAAGAAAAATTTTGTTTAATTTGATCCCACTCGATTTTTTGGAGGGTAAGCATTTTGTGAAAAAAATCCAGTATGATATAGCCATCGAGCACTTAAATATAACACAATCTGTCGATGGACCCTAAGAGTACCACTAAAGCAAGACAAATTTTGATTCCTCAGGTACAATAAACTACTGAGGAAAAATATTTTCAAATAACTGTTCGTTGAAGAATTTACCCCCAACCCCATCTTGGTGAAATACCCTATTTCTCCTATAAACTAGAGAACGTTAAGAGCAACTTTATACAGGAACTACCAGTCAGCCACATTTTCAAAACAATAATTTTGAGGTTTTCAGCATAAAGCTTTGATACTGGAGTAGGTGGGCAGTGTAGATCACATACAGATTCATATAGTCGTTCTGGCTTCCTGATTTATTTTAGTCCCTGTCCTAGCCCAAGCCTGAAGCTGTGAGTCTGTCTTACCTGGGGCTGTCAGGGCTATTCGGGAAAATGCGGCTCAATCTATTCCAGTCTCCTTTTCCACCACATTCAGCCCTCGGCTCTCGGCCAGATCCCAACTTTCCTGATGGCATCCTTGCCTCCCCAATGCCCCTGAGTCGGCGCACCGTTGTGATCTTCTCCCGTTTGGGTGTACCTGTCCGGAGAGCAGCCGGACCGTGAAATGACACGGGTGTTTCTGCCCCAGCACCGGGCATGGTTGGGGCTGACCGGGGCTGTGCCCGCTCCCGTTTCCCGCTCGCCTTCCTTCTCCCCTCCCCATAGACCACCCGGTATTGTCCCCTCCGGGACTGGACTCACCCCTGCCCGGCCCCGGTGAGCAGGTCCAGCGTCGCTTCGCAGGCTCTGGGTGGGGGACCTGGAGGCGCTCACCCCC